>NW_024087584.1:0-193605 GCF_009730915.1 Dioscorea cayenensis subsp. rotundata | reverse complement strand
AAAGACAAATCAGAATTCACTATTGTTATGAAAACTACTTTTCGTGCTAGAGTTATTTCCAGAAGAATTTAACATTTGTTTTGAATAGGTTGGTTTCGCATAAATGAATAATTATGTGTATGCATTTGTCTTTGGATGTGACTTGATATCAAACTCTTGATAATTAAATATAATTTACAGCATTATTAATTATAAATATGAGAATCAAAATGGTTGTGTATGATTATACAATAAAGAAAAAGAAAGCAGAGTAGGTTTTCCTTTCTACTTAACCACTTTTCCTCTTTGTTGTTGATGAATCACTTTTGATCCCTTTCAAAAATTGACCTGTATATAAATTGATGAAAGGCCACCAAGGGAAAAACGACATTGTGGTTTATTTTTTTAAAGAAGGAAAATATTTAAGAATTTTGCATTTCTCATCCCACTTGGGTACTTTAAAAAAAACAAAAAACAAAAAATCTCTCATGTAGTAGTTTTCCAAAATGTTTCACGCTTACACAGAATTTGGTTCATGATTGTGCATATATTGGTACTGTTAGTGTAAATACACACAATTGGAATCATTTGACTACCATAATAAGGTGGCAACAAGATGTTATGGTGCATGATGTGACAACTTGAAGGCTTGGAGATATTTTAAGAAGGTTTGATTTTGGTGAGCAACCAATAACTAAGTGGAGATAAAGCTATATTTGACCAATTGAAGATTAAGAAGAAGATCCCATCTATATTTAGCAAGATTGGAAGAACAGCTCTTTGAGGCCAAGTTTAGATTGAAACTTAAATAAGCTATTTGAAGATACAAGTCATAAAAGGAAGTAGAAGATCTAAGTAACCAAGTGAAGACAATGCTAAATGAAGAACAAAGCTTTTACGGGCAAAACTATATGAAGACACAACTATACATGTAGAAGGCTGAAGGTAAGATTACAAAGGCAAAACTTGGATGAATGGAAGATCAAGTTTAGTAATTAAGAAATTGTGAAGGCCAAACTTGATGACTTGGAGATCAAGTTTGGTAGAAAATGTGAAATATCATTTGAAGATTGTTGAAGATTATCTTTGATATGAAGATGACCTGCCATGTGGGGTGCAATTCTTGAGAGGGTAATGCTAATAGGACGTGAGGAGACTGGCAAGTTGAGATCAGGAGGATTTGACTGCATCGATTCAGATTGACACAACTAAGAGAGTTGGAGGTGTCATAAGGTCACGTTACAATAGAAGTCAAACTCATTCAAGGTCAACAGTCGGGCCACGTTATAAGATTAGTTACAACATGAGTTGCAACGGCTAAATTTAAAAAGTGTCCAAGTTAGTAACCGTGGAAATTCTAAAAGAGAAAAGTACCATCTTTGAGATATGGAGACATCTATATAAGAAATTATGCTTTGAAAATTTAGGATGAGCTGCCATAAAGAAACTCAAGTGTGTGGGTGAGAGAGTGGGTATTGGCAATCTAAAAAAGGTAAGACGAGTGTGAGAGTTGTACTCATATTTGTTCTTCAATTTTAGTTGATTTTTATCTCCGAGCTTGACTCTTAGATGTATACAACTGTTGTGCCGAACTGAACTACCAATTCACATGTTTCCTTTTTATTGTTGTGTGCTATTAATGGTTGTGTCTTGACTGTATGTATGAGATTTGATTGAATTCTAATCCACAACACTCTGGCGAAATTAATGGGTACCATGATGTGAAGATTCTTTTCCATGTTTACTATAATAGTATAATTGTATCTTATTATGGATGGATTTTGCAGAGTATTAGCATATTTCATGATTTGTTATCTATAACTAGGCAAAGTCCCAATCTTAGCAGTGAAGTTTTTAAAATTTTGAGTGAGGTTTTGTGGCAGTACTGTATATAAAGAAAATATATAATTAAACAACTCCTACAATGAAAACTGTTGTATATATTGGATTTCAAAGATCTTATGGACATTTATTGTACAAATAAATAAGTGAAATTAATTTTTTTCAATTAATAATATCATAAATAATATAAACAAAAACTTAAATATAATAATAAAATTAAAATTTCTTCGTTGCAATACTCTAAAAGCATATTATACAGAGGTTTTGTTTGTGGTAATATCGAATATGAAAAACAATATAACTAAATAACTCCTGCAATGCAAATTGTTGTATTTCTTGGATTTCAAATTACGATTTTATAGACATTTATTGCACAAATAAATAAGTGTAATGAAATTTTTTTCAATTATTAATATCATAAGTAATATGAACAAAAATTTAAATGTAATAAAAAAAATTAAATTTATTTTTTGAAACATTATGTGAGTAGATTATACATCTATTTTAATAGTATATATAGATTTTCTTTTTCTAAATTGGTTATTTGTAATTTTTTTTTTAAAGTTTATGAAAGGTGGAGGAGTGGACGTAACTAGAAACACAAAAAAAAGTAAATGATGTCATTTGGAATAAGGAGAAGAATATATCTAGGACTTGGACTTCGACTTCCCATGCTATATTTTGAATATTTTATGGTTAATTTAATTAAAGAGTTTGAGTTAAAAGTTATAGTTGGAAAAAAATAAATAAATCTAGATAAAAAAAAAAAGAATTTCCTATTGTTATGAAAAATATTTTTATACTAGAGTTATTCCTAGGAGAATGTAGTGTTTATTTTGAATAGGATTGGGTTGCATCGATTACTTTAGTTGTTTATGTATTTATCTTGAGTGTGACTTATATCCAACTCTCCGTAATTAAATATAATTTAAAATATAGTTAATAATATGAGAACCGGAGTGGAGGTAGATTTTGTCATGTTATTGAGCTGGAGGAATATGATTAGAGGATAGATTTGTAAACCCAAAAAAAAATGATGTAATATTGCTAATACTCAGTCAAATATAGTATCTATAATACATCAAATTGAAATTTCACTGGAGTATGACTGTAATTATAGGTTGCAAAGGTATATGTAAACCCATATTACATATTAATTAAAAAACATAAGCGAAAAACTAATAGTATAATCAATATGTCAGAGTAAAACTATACAAATCAAGTACTAAGATTTTTTAGGAATAATTGTAGCGTGCAAAGAATTTTCAATAACTAATGAACTCAGACTTTTTAAATATAGAATTCACTTTTTCAATGATGATAACCTTGAAGAAAAAAAAATATTCACTTTTATATGTGGAAGTGATAAATAATACCTCAGAAATTTTTTTGAATATTTTAAAAATATGAAAATAAGACAAACATTGAGTAAGAGAAATAACATATATATATATATATATACATGGAAATGGAAGTGATAATATATGTTAATAAGTTCATGGGAGTCGGTGCACTTTTGTATTTATTTGTCCTTATAACTTTTTTTTTTTAAATGATAAGCCACAAGTGTCTTTTTTTTTATAATATAAACAATATCGAACAGTATTAGAGACTGGATGTACAGTATAAAAATAATATAAGAATCCCGGTTGATCAATATATGAACAGTATAGAAAACAATACTTCCGGAAGAGGGATGGCGAAAAGTTGGAAGCTACATCCAGTTTGAATAAAATACAAACCAATTAGGTATAATTTTGATGCTAATAATACATAAGTGCTATCTATATAAGGTTTTGAATGACATGAGTGAAGAAAAAAATCAGAAATATAACTAAAATTTTAGCAAAATGGAAAGTGCAAAGGATTTTCTGAGAAGAGTCAGAAGAAACTTTCGGTACCTGAGATGTTGGATGGCGAAAAGCAATGAGTTGGTGATGTTAATTTAACTGCTGATTTGGTATAATGCTTTTGAAGCTGAGGAATGTAATCCAAATAATTAGTATGAACTTATTATGGTTTTCACAAGTAAACATTCAAACTGCTTGTACTACACAACCATTATATATATATATATATATAGGGAAAACATCATCTAGGGACATCCCTAGATTTCAAATCTAGGGATGTTTTTAAATCTAAGCCGTTGGATCATCATCCGATGGTTGATTGATTATATAAACACTGTACACCTTTTTACTGTTCATGATAACTGTACAACATTGTAGAACGCGGTTTCTACTGTTCATAATGATAAGAGCCGTCAAATTTTCATCCGATGGCTACTATGGACAAATCTAGGGACGTCCCTAGATGATGGGTTCTTATATATATATATATATATATATAGATATATACACAGATTTAATGAGTGAAAAACATTCTTGTTCTTTCTCATTATCATTAGTAAAAATAAAAATTGAGAAATATGTTTTAGTACCTGAATTTATGGAATATTCAAACTTAAAATTCATTAAATTTATTTCCTTTTATTGGTTAATAGCTCTTCTGAATTTGTTAAGAATAAGAAAAGTTTCTTTTTTATTATCATCAAAAACAATAAGTGCCGTCTCATTATGAGGTTGTTAAGTGAATATAAAAAAATAATAATAATTTTTTTAAATAATTAAAGAAAAATAAAATATAACTACTATCACTATTTTTATAAAAAGCTAATGTTCGAATAAGCTGATGAGTTGACAAATTTTAAATTTATACGGAATCATTTTTTATGAAAAAATACTTATAATGTTATGATCATAATTTCTCAAAAAAAAAAAAAAAATTTGTTTAGTGAGTTAAATTTTTTCTTTTTTTTAAGTTAGCAATTGAAAGAGATATATAGTTAAAATTTACTAAGAAACAATATATTTTGTTTTAGGAAAGAAAAATAAACCCAGATGTTGCCATTTAGTGCAATTTTCATTTTTTTTTCTCTTTTCTAATTTTCTTTTTCTAAAATGATGGTATTGTATTAAAAAAAAAATGCCAATATCGATAGCAAAGGCTCTTGGCCCATTATTTCCATGAAACCGGAGCTTGATGTCAATTCATTAAATTCAATGAGCTCGCTGATAATGAAAGGGACATGGGAGAAAAGAGATAGGTGGAAGATAAAAATACAACTTAAAAATAATTATTTTTTAAAATTAAATTATCAAGAATTTTTGGGTATTTAATTTTCTTTTTTCTTTTTTTTTACGCCAAAACTATTCACAAGGCTATTTTCCAATCCGTGAGGATTAGGGTTGAGTGGATGGTAGGGGCAGATCAGGCCGGTCATGAAACTAGTTAACTAATTTTTTTTATTTTTTATTTTTAATAATGATTAATGATTGTGTAAGGCAGCGAGGTTTGAGTCGTTTGACTGGATTTAAAGTGAAATGTTTCTTAAAGTATTATATATATATATATATATATTTGGGTTATTTATAAATCATAGCTTTGTTAAAAAAACGTTTAAAACTGATTTTTCTTAATTTATTAAAACCTATATAAATAAAAATGTTGAGATTGACGTCCATGTGGCACCTATTATGGCATAACTATAACTTTGCACCAATAGATGCCCACAATAAACATGACAGCTCTTTAATTGTGCATTTGTAGAAAAAGAAAAGAAATACCAAAAAATGTTTAAAAGAAATTTTCGGACATGACATATCTAATTTTAGTTTATTTATTTATTTTATTATTAATAAAATAATATAGAAAAAAAAATTTACGTAACTAATAACAAATAGTTGACACTAATATCTAATTATTATTATTTATATAAAAATAATTATTAATAGAATTATTACATAAACAATATTAATTAAATCGTCAATTATGATGATGTCATTTATAGTTGGAGAAGGAATATATCCTAGACTTGAACTTAATGCATTGTATTTAAAATATTTTGTGACTAATCTAATTAAAGAGTTTGATTGAAAAGAGGAAGATAATGAAAAAAATAGATATTTATAAAAACAAATATTATTATTGTTATAAAAAATATTTTTTATGCTTGAATCATTCCTCCTAGGATGTAGTATTTATCATTTTTTTTATCTTGAATAGATTTACTTTGCATTGGTTATGTTTGTCTTTTATTGGTATTCAACTCTTGATGACTAAATACAATTTAAAATATAGTTAATTATGAATATGAGTGGTGCCTTTGTTAAAAAAAAAAAGGGTATGAATAGAGAGTAGATTTTTCTTAAGCTACCCGTCTATTTTTCCTCATTCGCATCACTTTCAATCCCTTCAGAAAATTAAATAACTTTGAAATTGATGGAAAGTGATAAAGAAAAGAAGTCATTATGGCTTAATTCTATATGTATATATTTTTCAAAAAATTTGCACTTCTCGTTTGAATTGGTCACTTCAATTCATTCTCATGCCTTTCCATCATTAATTATTAAGATGTGCATTTGTTTCAAAATTAAAAATCAATCTGATTTTTTTTTTTTTGGGTTTAATCATCGAAATTGTTCTGCGGTGTTGTGATTATTTATTAAGAGAACTCGTTGTTTTCAATAAAAAAAACATTCCACCTGACATGAGACCAATGCAAGATTCATCGTTCATACCCTATAAATAAAAAAAAATGATGTTGAAATAACATTGCTAATGGCTAATGCTAACTGTAATTGTAGGTCTTTGCAAGGGTACATATATGCAAACACGTTTTTTTAATTACTTTTTAATCTCCAGAGTGCTTGTTTTTACGTTTCAGCTTTATGTTTTTGTTTTTATTCTCTCTTTTATAATATTTCAAATTATTGCTTTCATAGTTTAGTAAACTCCGCTCCTAGTGGATGATGTACTCTTTATATTTATATTTATATGTTTTTATTTTTAATTAAAAATAATAATTTATTTTTAAAAAACATAAATTAAGTTTTAAATTTTTCTATGCATAATTTTAGCACGTTAAAAAAAAGTTCTTCATAACCATAGCAAACTCAAGTTTTTTAGTTATAAGATTTAATTCTTCTCCTTCAATAGTTTTCTATTTGAAATTTTTTTTATCAAATTAATCACAAAATACTCCAAATATAAAAAAAAAAAAAAATTAGTTCAAATCTGGGGCATATCCTCTTCCCACAAGGATGGATGAAGATGTTGCTCTCAACATAGTGGAAGCCATTGGAAATATAAAAGAGAGAACAAATATAAAGAGAGGGAAATCGTAAGAGTAAAAGAAATGAAATTAAAATAATACACCATCTCCATTATTTGTAAAATTAATCACTTGCTTATTATTTAGGTTGATGCAATCAAAACTTGGTAAAATCTCTCCTTGAGAAATCTATTCTTACAATCAAACAAAACCTGGTCTTTTCAGGACCGAGAATTCTGAACCTCTCTTCCTCCATCAACTCCAGCAAGCGAGCCAGTTAAGCCCCCTACCGATGGCGCAACTGTTATACCCAGTGTTTATTGTAGATTACTATAGCCCATTTCTATAGATTTTCAGCCCGTTACTGTAGCAGCCTGATCCTGTAGCAAACCGGTTCTGTAGCGACTTGTTCCTGTAGAAGCCTGGTTTGATAGAGGCCTGGTACTGTAGCAGCCCGAAAATTTTCCCTTAAAACATTTCTTCTTCTTCTTTTCTTCTTCTCTTCTTCTTTCCTTGTCTTGGCCGAACCTTCCCATTTTCTTATTTTTTTCCGGCGAAGTTTTCCGGCGAACCAAGCATCCTATCTCTTCCTCCTTCACCATTGAGCTTGGTAAGCATAGATTTATGGTTTTATACCGTATTTATTCTTGTATTTTCCTTGTTTTAGTTTTTTTTCAAAACCTAGAATTTCTCCATGGATTTGCATGTTTATAGGTTTAAATTGAAGCCATTGAATTGTTGATCTTGTGTGAGAATGTTGTAGAAGAAAATTTGTGATTTAGAGTTGTAAATTGGGAGAAAACCATAGTATAGGGCTCGGTTTTACTGTAGCAATTCCGAGGTTACTGTAGCACCGGGAATATTTAGTTGTTTCTTTGATTTCTTTGGATTAGATTGAAGCTAAAACCCCTAGAAACTCATTGGGAACCTTTAAACCTAGTTTTGAGCCAACCCTAGGATCGAATTAGGGTTGTTTGTTAGAAAACTTAGGGTTTTTCTTGTTTGTTTTGTTTTTGTTAAATTTTGTTGTATTTTGTTATGCTTTGGCAAGGAGAAGAAGTCTTGGATCGAAGCAAAGGCTTAGCCGAGGAGTAGCTTGCGAGGAAGATAAATTGCCGATCCTGTGAGTGGAATTATTTAGCATAACTTTATTAGAAGAATGCCAATAGCTATATATATATATATATATATGCATTTCATGTTTTAAGTAAGTTTTATTGATTTATACTTGTTTGGTAATTTGGTGAATGATAATTATTGTTGAGGCAAATCTTGGATGTCTCTTTTTGGCTTTTTGTTTTGTTATCGTGGAAATTGTGATTGATATATGTATCCATGAGTTTGTGAAATCTTTATTTTTGTTTTGAAACTTGAGTTTTTGTTATGGAAATCTTTGATTTGGTGAAATCCTAGGCTTGAAGCAAATTTTGGATTGTTGAAAGGAAAAAGGATTTCCATGTTGTTGCTTGTGTTGGGACTTGCAAATTATTTTTGTGTTAAAAGTTTGGGCTTTGCTTATGTGTTTATCTTGTCCTCGTGCAAATGGCGAGGTATTCTTGATTTATGATCATGGATGGATATTGTACTCGAGTGGAGTTGTATTTTTATTGTGGTGATTGTTTTGGTGATATCCTCATCTGCGAGTAGGGCGGTCTTCACGGCCGACCCTATTGAGGTGGCGTGTCGACCGGCTGATTACTACGAGGGCGGTTCGGTGGGAGTGTAGAGCCCCGACCTGGATATTCATCGGGTAGCCGAGTCACCAACCGGTGAGCTCGATGGGTCAACGTCAAGGGCATGAGTACCTTGGCGGCTCTGAACCCTAGCCATGGCCACAGCGAAGGTTTAGAGAGTTTTCTAGAACCATGTTATGTTGGGTGAGTGTTGGGTATTGTGTTTATTTATTTCAAACCCATGATATTTTTGTTGTTTTTACTTGTATTTAAAAACCATGCTTTTATTATTTTTTTGTGTTGTAAACCCTAGTTGGGGTAAAAAAAGTTTTCTTGGTATTATTATGTTTTTAATTCTCTTGAAGGCTTCTATTATATGTAATAATGTTTCTAAACTTGTATTACTTTGGTAAAGCATTTATTTTGATGATTCATTGTCATTATTATTATTTTTTTGCTGTTGGTGTATTTTTTTCTGCTAAAGTTGTGCTAACCTCCCCTCACTGAGTAACTTGAGTTACTCATCCCTCTTTCTTCGTCCCAGACTGTTGCAGGTAGTAGGTGTGACCGTGTGGCAGCGTACTGGGCATTTACTACTATTCTATCATCTGTTGTATTTTCTTCAGTTCATGTATGTTATTATTGTCATGGAACATGTTATAAGACCTATGGATCCACTAGTGTGTAGAAAACTTTGTTGCATGGTTTAGTATTTAAATACTCTTAAACTTCTGTGTATTACCATTTCCTACTGTTGTTAGGGTTGTTTCCCTGTGTATTTTGTGAACCTCTATATTTCCTGTATCCTATTGTTGTTGTTGTTACTGTCGTTGTGTAACATTGTTTTTTTTCTGTTCTATATCTGCGATATGTATATTGTTGAATTCCAGGTGTGTTGATTAGCCTTGCGGCATCCTGAGGGTTGAGTGGCGGGGTATCCCTCCTCGGGATTGCTGCGGCGATTGTCGCGTCCCGTGGGCCCGCGGGTCGGGGCGTGACAGCAACAGTAATTTGATCTTTTCGCCTTCTAATCATTCTTTTTTTGGATGATGCCTTCTTCACTCACTTATTTTTGTTTGCCTTAACACTTCTGGTGTCAGACACTTTGTTTCCTTTTCTATTTTGTTGTTGTCTCTCTTTTGCATTTGGTTCCTGGCCTCGTTGGTGATGAATGTTTGGTTCATCCAATTTTTTAATAATAATAATAATAATAATAATAATAATAATAAGCTGGTTAAAAAAAGATTCAGATTTTTTGGGTACGGGGCAATTGCAAGGATCCAATTGTTCATTTGTGAGGGACCGTCAAAGTCCTTTTCGCGTTTATTTTATATTCTTCCCTCCATCTAAAGATATAGATAGAGCCACAGAGTGGCAGGAAAACAAACCCAACACCAAAACTCTTACGATCATGATGCTAAATTGGCTCCTCATCTCCACCACCACTCTCTTCATCATCATCATCATCATCATCTCCACCATCTTCATCTTCAAAACCCTCAACAATGGTGGCCTCCCTCCTGGCCCAACAGCCATCCCCATCATCGGCAACCTTCACTGGCTCTGGTCATCACCCCCGACCATTGAGCCACTCCTCCGAGACCTTCATGCGCGTCTCGGCCCCATCGTCACGCTCCGCATCGGATCCACTTGCGCCATCTTCATCTCCGACCGTCACCTCGCCCATGACGCTCTCATCACCCACGGCGCCGTCTTCGCCGACCGTCCCCCCGCCCTACCCGCCACCCGCGTCTTCAACAGCAACCAACACAACATCAGCTCCGCCTCCTACGGCCCTCTCTGGCGTCTCCTCCGCCGCAACCTCATCTCCGAAATCCTCCACCCTTCTCGAGTCAAGCTCTTCTCTAATGGCCGGCAGTGGGTTCTCAACATCCTCATCTCCAAGATCCGCGCCAGCGCTGAGGCTAACAACGGCGTCGTCCTTGATTTCAAACAAAATCTCCAGTTCTCCATGTTCTGCTTGCTTGTCCTCATGTGCTTCGGCGAGAAACTCGACGAGAACGCCATTAGAGACATCGAAACAGTGGAGAGGAACTGGCTTCTGTATTTCAACAAGCTCACTGTCTTCGCTTTCGTCCCCAGAATCTCCAAGCTCATCTTCCGAAAGAGATGGAACACGGCCATGGATCTCCGCCAGAAACAAAAGGACATAATCATACCATTGATCAGAACTCGAGAGAAGCACAAAGAGAAGCAGAACAAACAAGGCTGGGGTGATGATGAAAAGGAGAGGTTCGTCTACTCCTATCTTGATTCTCTTCTAGACATCAAGATCCCTGAAGACGGAGACCGGAAGCTCACTGACGATGAGCTGGTGACCCTCTGTTCGGAATTCCTCACTGGTGGCATCGACACCACCGTGACAGCTCTGGAATGGATCATGGCTAATCTGGTGAAGCAGCCGGAGATACAAGCCAAACTGTTTGATGAAATACAAGGAGTTGTTGGGAGTGAAGCAGAGGAAGTGAAGGAAGAGGAGCTTCATAAAATGCCTTATCTTAAGGCAGTGGTTCTTGAAGGGCTGAGAAGGCACCCGCCCGGCCACTTCGTGCTGCCGCACACGGTCACAGAGGACGTGATGCTCAATGGATACGTGATCCCAAAGGGTGCTTCCGTGAACTTCATGGTAGCAGAGATGGGGAGAGATGAGAAGGTGTGGGAGAATCCCATGGAGTTCAGGCCTGAAAGGTTTGTATATATGCATTCTATATATATGGAAATCTTGTTTAATATAATATGTGTAGATATATATATTTATATGCATTTTATTATTGTACATTTGCACCTTAACTAGTTCTATTTTAGAGTAGGTGAACATTTATTTAGTATGTTTAATATACATCTAGTATAATTATATCTTAACAATGAGTTTTTTTTCTTTTCCTTTTTTAGAATATAATAGTTTTTTTATAGCATTAACATATTTCATGATTTTTTTAATTATAATATTATTTTTATTTTTTTTTTATTTTAAAGGTTCATGGAAGGTGGTGAAGGAGAAGGAGTGGATATTACTGGAAATAAAGAAATCAAAATGATGCCTTTTGGAGCTGGGAGAAGAATATGCGCAGGAGTTGGACTTGCCATGCTGCATTTGGAATATTTTTTAGCTAATTTAATTAAAGAATTCGAGTGGAAAGCCATAAATGGAGAAGATATAGATGTCAATCAAGAAATACTAGAATTTACCACTGTTATAAAAACTACTCTACGCGCTAGAATTATCCGCAGAAGAATTTAAGATTGTTTTGAATATATTGGCTTCTCATCAATCAGTATTTATGTGTATGAATTTGTGTTTGAGTGTGACTTGATATTCAACTCTTGATAATTAAATCAATTTATATCTTAGTTAATTATATATACATATATGAGGATCGTTCATAATGCAAGTGTACAATTAGAGGATGAAGATAGAAGAGCCGTTAGATTATTATTTTTGCTACTTAAAAACTTTGCTTCATTGTTTTGTGTGGAAGAATCACTCTAAAAAACTTTAAAAATCTGATTTTGATTTATTATTATTTTTTCTTTATGGAACAAAATGACAAAGAAAAATCTATATAGTAAATACTAAACAGTGCGGATTAACGATTTTTTATTGTTGAATAACTTCCAATTCTTTTAAAAAATTAACTCAGATTGAAATAAGAATTTAATGGAAACTACTTTGATAGTTGTGTGCATGTGGAGTGTCACTTAACATTGAAGTGTTGATAATTAAATGCAATTTAAAGCATAATTAATTATAAATATGAGAGTCTCATTGGTGGTGTACCATTAGAGGATAGAGACAAACGAGACAAGTAGATTTTTCTCGCTTAACTATTTTGCACCATTCATTTGCCCATCGCAAAAATCAAATCATTTCAAAATTGTGGCTTAAATTTTTGTAGAAAGAAAATATCCATAAATTTTGCATTTTTGGCTCTATTTGGGCACTTCAAGTTTACCCTCAAGCCCTTCCATCACTAGTTCTCAAGATTTATATTTTTTTAAAATTAAAAATATTTTTTTTTAATCATTCATCTTCCATGAGACAAATTCAAGCTTTATGCGGCATCAACCAAAACAATGATGGAACGTTGCTAATGCTCAGTGAAAACATAGTATTTATGTATATCAATTTAAAATTTAATTTGTTTATATATATATATATGTAAACCCACATGTTATTGTAACGAAATAAATACATATCAAAGAGTAGCAGGACCATTATGAAAAATTCCACTAGTCAAAATTTACAAACTAAATTCTAAATTTTTTTAGGAATAATTCAATTGTGTACAAAATTCGTGATAAACATAGTGATGATAATTTACTATGTGTCTGAGATGATATATTTTTGATCATAACCTGATAATGATAAATCCTCCTTATCATACAACCCGGGCAAAATAGAGAATATGATTTTTCCACAAAAATTTCAGTATTTGCAATAGTAAAAATAAGAAACATCATTTATAAATATTGGTAGAATATTGGCATATGATAAAAAGTGAAAGAGAGAGGTTTTGGTACACCATTGGATGTTAATCTAACTGTCTCGGCATGTTGTAAATTCAAAACTATGTATGTTTTTTTAGAAGACGTGTGTTGGAGAATTGAGAAAATGGAGGCAAAGTGAAGTGTGGGCTTCTGTTGAGAAGACTGAATAATAGTTGAAGCACTTTTGGTTATTTAGTTTGTTATTGTCTGTATGTATGCTGTTTGGAATGGTTCACTTTGAATCATTACTGTATTTCCTTTGTTGTATTAGCATGTGACTGGCATTCACTATCATGTATCTTTATATTTTCAGTGTTTGAATGAATGAGTGTGTGAATTTTTGGAAGAGGAGCGGGGCGAACCCACTAGAGACTCCAGGAACGTGCACAAGTCTCGGTGGAACAAGTGAGAATGGGGCCGCACTCACGTAGGCGCTGGAACCACTCGTACATAATCACTATTCACAACTCCCAGAAATGTGCCCTCAACCGAGAATTGAACTCTCACCACTAGGTAAAAGCTCTATCGGCGACCCGAGTACCAATAGACCAGCAGATCGTTGGCAATGAGTGTGTGAACTATGAATGATCAATTGAGTGTTCTTCTCTTCATTTACTTGAGAGTGTTTATAGCATAGAGTGTAAGAGAGAGTCTCGCTGTTTTGATTGAAGAACCAGTTAGAATTTATATCAGCTAAGAGATCCTATCAGTGTGCTCTATTAAAATAACGAATATGGCTTATATTATTATTACACATGGACAACATCCTCAAGAACCATCGCCTTGAGATAAGGCATCCTTTGAAGCTCCTCCTCCTTCACCTCCTCTGCTTTGTATCTCCTTTTTCTTTTTCTTTTTTTATTATGCTGGTTTAGTTATGCACTTGTGCCACTACTCATTAGTCATGTTATCTCCATTTTCTTTCTTATACTTAATCTTCCACTGTCTATATTTATACATGAAGCATTCTATTCCAATAAATTGCAATGATCTCCACTTAATTACTTCTTGTTACTACACTCTGTTTTTTCTGCAGTATATTTTCTCTGTTTCAGCCGTTAAACAGGGTATACAGCAGCCCAGTTGAGAAGGTGTAAAAGAAGCCACTCCACCAAGCTCTAGGTCATGCCAGTGCAACCAGTCATGAAGTCCATGCAGAGACTCACCATCTTGTCCTCACTTATCTTTCTGTTTCCTTCTTCTACGAGCTTGATGTCTAGAAGTGAGTCAATACAAGAGTTTTAAACAATGCTCTCCGCTCATTAGTGGTAATCAATGGTATCATCATGCTCCTTAGCTTCTCACATGGATCAATGGCGGTTCTCCATCACTTTCTTGAAATGTAGTTGCAGGCTTGCAGCTAAGAGATGGGAGAAAGGCTATTGTTGATGAGAAGGATGATGTCTAGAGCCAGTGAGGATGATTGGTGGGCTTGATGGAAGGTGACTGCTATTGTTGGTTGTTTTGAAGAAGATGAAGATGGAGATGAAGAAGGTGGACTGGTGGTGAAGAGAAAGGTGATGATCATTGTTGGGAATAGGCATGAAAACTTAGGAAATAATTATATGAGACTTTAATGTTGAGATGGAGATGTCAATACGGTTGTTATCTTTAGCTTTTCTATGGTGGAGTGTTACTGTATCTGTACTGTTTGTTGTAAAGATTGAAGCATTTTGTATCACTCTCATTTAACCAATATGAAGGTTTCATTAGGATCTGATATGAATTTCTGGGGAATTTAAGCAAAGAATTAATGCAAATCTGTGCGTGATTCCATCCATAATTTCAATTTAATTTAAATTTTGTTTTTGTATTCATGAATCAAAGAATATATGGATATAAAGAGAAAACCTCCACATTCCCAAACTAACACACAACACAAATCTCTCCAAACAAATCTTCATAATAATTAACTGTTTGTATGTTTAACTTGCAAATATTAAAATGGAACTAATTACTTGGCCATTTTTCGTTACATTATTCGATGAACTTAATATCAATGTTCATCATCTTCCATCTCTACTGAACTAAATAATATCAACATAAAACACAAGTGTCAAGTACTAAAATTTTTATTTATTTAACATGGTAGACAAAATCAAACAGTACTCTAAGATACATATCTATCTTCTTCCCATAATCCAAACCATACTTAAAAGCATTAAACCTAAACAAAGAGTACCACACTGACACACCCAAAGGCTTTTCAGAAGTAAAGTTCCTCACCTTCACTTGATCAACAGCAGCACTATATTTCTCTGCACATTTATATGTTGTTGGAAGAGACAAGCATCACTGGAGTGAAAGTCAGCTCATCATACAACTTTATGAACTCATCCAACACCTCCAAAACCAAACCAGACTTGCCTTTCTTCACTAGCATCTTCACCAGAACCACTAGTTGTTTAGCAAAGTCTCCACTCTTTAAAGCTATCTTCATGCTCTTAGTATCATGGAGAACGTGCATGAGCTTATGAACGTCGTTGTAGACTGCATGTATAGAGTTTTGGCACCGAGAGGCATCAAGGAGGGCGGCGGCGTAGCCTGTTGAAGCTTTGTGGTGTTGTTTAGAGGTGAAGGAGATGGGAGGTGGAGAGAAGGAGGAGGAGACGAGAAGAGAAGGTGGTTTTAAGGTTTGGATGGAGGATGGAGGAGGAGGAGGAGGTTTGGTGGATTTGTGAGAGCGTGAACGGTAGAGATAAGGGTTGGGTTTGAGGAGAAGAGGTGGAGGGTTGGAAGGGATGAAGGAGGAGGTTGTTCTTAGAGTTGAGATGGAGGTGGGTATTGCATCCATTGATGAAGGAGAGAAGGGAGAAGAAGAACACCAATGGATGATATAGGTGTGGTTGTGGAATGGAAGGAAGTGAAATTATTAAATTAATATTGACCACAAGAAATGGGATCATGGAAAAGGATATGTATGTATGTGTGTTATAGCCATAGGTTGGAGTTCCTTGGAAGCATTCTAAGGAATAAGTTTCTCTTATTTATTAGATAATTAATGTTATTATATAGAATTATGTTTTGAGTTTTGTTTGAGAAAAAAAAAAAAACACTTAAATCTCTTTATGTTTTTATTAAGTAAATATTATTTTTTAAAAAATAAACTTGTTCTAGTGTACCTCCCCCGGTACTTATTGAATTAAAGTAACAATAATTTTTTATGCGCCTCTTTTATATATGGCCGCCTTGTCGCTTTTCAATTTTTATGAATTCATTTGACAATATTCAAGACATGCCTGATAAATGATTATACATATAATATTTTACTGTAATAATCTTTTGGAAGCCCGGTTTGTTTTTCTTTATAAAGATGTCTAGTCATCTCTTGTAGTTGATTTGTATTTCAATTTTGTTTTCCACATTTTTTTTTACTAGTTTTATATTTGTATTTGTCTTATATTTTAAGTGATTAATTTATTTTTAAAAAATAGAAATAAAAATAAACTTGTATGAACATATATATATATATATATTGAAACATCAAATGGCACATAGGTTAACTATAATATGGGAAAATTGTTGATGCAAGTTTGCTTATATATGCTTTTCCAATTTTTCAATTTTCTCCTTCTAGTTTCCTTCAATTAATCCAAAGTCCAAACAAATTAAGTAAATCAATCAAGCAACAATTTAAGAGCATCAGCATCATTCTTAAGGAATATTTACCTCAGTACTAAAAATTCCAAATTTCCATTCCACACGAGAACTTTTCAAAGGACCTAGATGCAAATATCATCAGATATTAAATACCAAAAAGTTAAGGGGGGTTTGAATATAAAAGCGCGTAGCTGAATTAGAATTTCGGGAATCATCCCTTCCTTCATTGGGCGGCGTTCGAGAAGAAGACCAAGCTTTGCGCCGTTCTCTTCTCCGTGTTTTCCAAACCCTAGCTCTCGAATCCTTGCGGATCAGAGGAGATCGACGGGTTCCATGGCGGACCCGAGTATCTTCGCCGGCGACGATGCCAATCGCAAGCTGGAACAACCGGGGAGGAGGCTCTACAACCCCTACCATGACCTCCAGATCCCGTACAAAAACATATACGATCTACCGACATCGCCGGAGTTTCTCTTCCAGGAGGAGTCCATCGCTCAGCGCCGCTCCTGGGGTGAGAATCTCACCTACTACACCGGCATCGGGTACCTCTCTGGCGCCGTCGTTGGTGGCGCTCTCGGTCTTCGTGAGGCCATCCGCGGAGCGGAGCCTGGGGATACGATGAAGCTCCGGATCAATCGTGTTCTCAACTCGTCTGGCCAATCCGGCCGCCGGATCGGCAATAGGTTGGGTGTTCTTGGGCTGCTCTATGCCGGGATGGAGAGCGGGTTGGTTGCTGTGCGGGATTCTGATGATTGGATGAATAGCGTGGCTGCCGGGCTCGGAACCGGAGCGCTGTTCAAGGCTGCCTCCGGGCCTAGGTCTGCGGCGGTGGCTGGAGCGATCGGGGGGCTGATGGTTGGTGCGGCGGTGGCTGGAAAGCAGGTGCTGAAGAGATACGTGCCGATCTAGGTTTCTCTCCTGATCTCAATTACCGAAATTATTAATGGTAACATATATGTGCAATTTTTTTTATTAATTCCTCATCGATATGTTGTGGAGTTCAATAAATTCATGGTTGAAGATACTAAACTTCAGCCTTTTTTGACACTAGCTACGGTACTTGTTATGGGTGTGATAACCCTTGTATGAAATCTTATTCATTGTATCGGATTAGAGATTGTAGTCGTGTTTGGAATTATGCCAAACATTGAATTCTCCTTATATTTACGGATATTTGGATTGAAATGCTAAAGATTCTGATGCTCGTACATCTGTTGTTATTAAATTTTTTTGTTTTTTGGATTTTATTGAACTAGAAGAATGCTATTAATGGGAATTGAGTTCTTGCACAAAATTCAGCAATAGTGAGTAATAAACCCTCTTACGAGTCTTTAGAAGTCCTTTTGTAATTCGTTAAACCACAATAGCTAATGAGCTTGCCTTATTGTTGCTTATCTTTGGTTGAAGTATTTCATTTATAGTTTATATCAGGCCTGACCTATTTGAGATACAGAGTGGCATAGCTGGTTTTATGGTTGTTGTTGTGGATAGGAAAAGTTCTTTTGGTATTTATACTTGTTGTATTGAAAAATCTCTTATTATGTCAACTCTTTCTATGCTTAAACTTTTATTGTTAACCAACTTAAGGGTTATAATGTTGATGGCTCAAGGCGATGATTGTGAGTTCTTTTCATAGCAGGTTAGATCTTACAGCATCAAGAAGGCAGAACTTGTGACATAAAAGTTAGATATTGGGGATTCATGGTGCCTTGGAAAATCTATTTGAGGTTACTAGGTTTATAGCTGTGATATTATGTCCCTCTGATGGTCTTATTTTTTGGGATCAAGTTGTGCCCCTGAGATTGAGATATAAGTTTGATCCAACTTATGTTAGGTTTTCTACCTTGTTTAGGTTGTTAATTTAGAAGCCGTTAATTGTAGATTTGGGATCAAATTTTAATAACTTCAGGCAAGGTTTTACTAAGAGAAAGTGTAATTTATAGAGTTAAAGCCACTACTATAACCAGGAGTGATTGTCCATTTTGGTCCCTCAAGTCTGTAAATATTCATTGTGGTCCTCTAATTAAAAATTTCAATCTAGTTCCTCCGTTGGCTTCCATGAATTTTGTAACAGGGACTTTGCTAAATTGTGATGTGGTTGCTTATGTGTTATGACACATGGCCTAGGCCTAGGTATCCACTTGCTGTGCATTGAAATATTTATTAACAGTGATTATAATTTAAGATGTTATTGAAAAATTTGAAAATTCTTGACGCGTGAATAACTTGTCCTTGTATCATGTCACATAAATAGCCACATCACCCCCATAATGTAGTTCCTGCCACCTGGCTCACGGTAGCTGATTGAGTGACCAAACAGAACAATGCATGTTCTGTTGGATTCTAAAATAAACATATCTCAATTTGACCCATCAAAATGAACAATGGCATCAAGGTTGGTGGCTTTAGCTGCCCTTAGTTATACACTGCTGTTTTGAAGATTTATTGGTCTTGTGTTTAGGTGAGTCATTGAGAACTATGGTGATTTTTCTTACCCCGCCTTGTATTCCTTCTACGCATGCATGATATTGTTTGTAGCAACTGTACTCTTCTTAAGGTCAGATATGGTGAATTGTTGGTTGAAGATTAAAGGGTCTTCTTGGTATCAAAAGTAAAGTAGTAACATGCTGCGTGAGGGCATGATTCACTCATTTAATTTCCCTTTCTTTGTTTTTTTAGAAGATTTGCTCCTTTCCTTTCCATTGAGAATACTAATCTTGAAGAATTTTAGATTTGATACCACACTGTGGAGTTAGATTTTTGACTTGTATTTACCACGACAATAGGACAATGCTTGTACTCTTTGATGCCTAATATCCCCTTTAAATTAAAATTGTTCTTCAATATTTAAATGTTAGTTCACTCCTGGGGTCTTTTGTAGATTGATAGCTACCATTCTCGTTCTGGCCCTATTTATTATAGCAATTTTTTATTAAATTATTAATTCTCATTTCTGGGTACCAAAAGATAGAAATTTCCAAAGATGAACATTAACATGACAATATTTACAAAGGCCGGTATTTGATTATACACCTTGAAGTATTTGCATCTATTATGTTTGCCCTGCTTTTCTTAAATAATGAAGAGAAAATCTTTACTTTTGGCTAGAAATATTTCAGAATTTGCAAGTGATTGGCCTTCATGTCTCATGTAGGTGTGACTGGCGTCACAAAGTAAGAGGGAATTGTTTTGGAATATTGATGTGCAGCCATCAAAATGTTGCAACTAATTATGAAATTTTGATATTGATTTGTTGAACAACAGACTTTCCTAATTTAATTTCTGGTGCTTTACACTCATAAATCTACGTGTAGAATGATTGATACACACACACACACACACACGCCCGAGCACGTGCGCGCACAAATCTGCAGAAATATTTTGATCGCTATGTTTGATACCCAACCCAATTTTGAAATGTCTACATTGTAATTTCTTAAATTATTACTTCATTTGCAGTTTTCATTATTGGTTTTGCTATCCCTTTTTTCCCCTTAATTGAATTTAATGGGCTCTGGCTATGATATTTATCATTTTTATTGTGATTGTATGTATGTTACTATGTTGGATCAGTAGTTTTGTGTTTGGTTTGCAGACAGATGTTTATTCTAATTGATGATCTCAATTAATATATATTGTTCATGTACTGATTGATATTTGTTGATAATTATTTTTATAGGTTTCAATAAATCAAGATAGTTTATTTTAAACTATTCTTCAACCAAACCATGGTTTATAGAAAATATGAAAAGGAGAAATAGTTGGACATATTTCACCCACTTTCAGAATCATTTCACTTGAATCTGGTCAAGCACTGCACATCAATTGGCAATTTTATTTGTGTGGTGTCTGTTAATTTTATTTTGTCAGATTTATGTGAGTGAAAAATTATAGTTAATCTCACATAAATTTCTTAACTGTTACATGCACTCTGGAAATTGTTAAAATCTAGAAGATTGTGTTTATGATTTATCATGTATTTAATGTGTTTTTTTATATGTTTAATTATAATAAATAGTATTAGAAGATACATCTTCATGCTTCATGTGACACTTTATTATAACCATCAACCATATATGACACTTTATATTATTATTACTATTATTACAAACTATGAATCTAAGATTACAAAAAAAAAAAAAGGGGAAAGTAAAGGGTACTAGAGAGAATAGGTTAAACAATGTATAGTAAACACGTGAAAGGAGGACACAATAAACATACAACGGCCTGCACGGCAATGTTAATACTGTCCAAGTTAAGGGCCCACTTGTTTGTCGGTGCTTGATATTAGGAGTGATCCAACGGCTACGATGGATGATCAAATGCAGACAAGCCAACTGTCTGAATTAATTGCCATATTTCTTTAACTAAGTTTATTGTTCTTACTTTTCTTGTAATATAATAATAATAATTATTATTAATTATTAATTATTAATAATAATAAGAAACCCGGCAGCATTCCTCCAAATAAAACCATCTTGAATTGCGCTCAGTGCACACTGTCTTTACAATGAACATCTCTCATGGCTGATTAGTTGCTTTCATCATTCCTCTTTACGCGCTCTTTTCACTGTGACTATATTCAATTTCATTATAATTTTTCCCTAATTAATAATATTATATTTATAAATTAAATTTCTCAAAAATATTAATTTTAATTAATATTAATTAAGTCAATATCAATTTGTATAATAACTTTTTCAACCTAAATCTTTTATCCTAGTTTTAATGTTTATCTCATTCCATTTTTGTTAGTGGATGTTTTGTATTTTGATTATTTTTCAATACATATAATTTATTTATTTTTTTATTTTTTTTATCCTTTAACCAAACACTCTGTTTTTGTAAATCTCACAATCATTATGAACAATTTAGACTAAATTTATATCTATAAAAATCCGGTTTATTACTCAAGCAAAATCTCAACAAACATTACCCTACTTTAAAAATCCAATTCCAGTCACTCATTAAAAATAAATAATTAAATAAAATAATAAATAAACTCTATTATAACACCTAATAAGTGAAGCACTAATTATACTATAGACCTTTCCACCTTTTTCTTTTTCATTTTTAAATTTAAAAAATAATTAAAATAAAAAACCCAAATCCTTTCCAAAAAAAAACCTCACTAAAACCCACCTAATCCTTCACACAGTACTCTCCTTCTTCTCTCTTTATATATTTATATATTTATATATATAGAGAGAGAGAGACTACATCAATGGCGATGGTGGTACTAGTGAGAGAAAGGGAGAAGAAGGAGTGAGGTCGATGATGGAGTATGAAGGGGAAGTGGAGAAAGGGGAAGAAGGAGGGGTTGTGGAAATCGACTACGTTTTCAAGATAGTCGTCATCGGAGACTCGGCGGTGGGGAAAACGCAGTTGCTCGGCCGATTCACAAGAGATGAGTTCATCCTTGACTCCAAATCCACCATCGGCGTTGAGTTCCAGACTCGCACCCTCACCCTCAATCGCAAGCGCATCAAAGCTCAGATTTGGGATACTGCCGGCCAAGAGAGGTTACTTTCTTCTTCTTTTTTTCTTTCTTTTGGTATACTTTTTAACCCTAACCCTAACCCTAACTTCTTCTTTAAGCTTGTCAGTTGTCACTGATCTCTTGGATTGATTTAGGTTTTTTTATTATTATTATTATTTTTTTTGGGATGAAATTACTGCTGATTTTATGTTAATAATTGTTCATAATTTTTAGTCAACAAAGCAGGTAAGTGTTTGATTGAATATATTTTTCTTTTAAATAATTTGATTTTTTTTTATATTTTCTATTGAAATCATTTAATTGTTGTTTTATTTTATATGTGAAATCTTGATTAAATGCTGAACAAGAAAACAGTAATTATATGTATATAAATAGATGTATTCAATTGTCACTTTTTTTTTTCAATAAATGATGTGCAATTGAATCTCATAATTAGCTATAAAAACAATAATGAAAAATATATATATATATATATATAAAGCATGTATTTAATAATTGTTTCGGAAAAAAAAAGAAACAATTATTTCATTAAATGCTGAAAATGTGCATCTTTATAATTGGACATAAAAACAATAATTTGAGTAACATGAGAACATGTTTTCAATTATTGCTTTTATTATACAAACATTTTCTTTAAATGCTCAAGTGAATGCATCTTATATTTGTTTTTGGATACATGTTTATATTTTCATTATATATATCTGTGGTTTTTTTTTGGTAAAATTTGGAATTTATTGCAGGTTAATTCATCCAATAAAATGGACTTAAATTTATTTATTATTCCACATGGAATGAAAAACATGTGAAATGTTTTTCACATCTGTAACATGTTTTTCACATCTGTAAACATTGAACATAAAGACATTTTGAATTATTTTTAATAAACCGGCGACAAGTACCTTTTTTTATTTTTATTGCTCTTGAGTTTTCAAACTCGAGAGACCTGTTTTGTTCATGATATTTTCAATTATAATCTTGTCTTTATAAAATAAAATTAGAGTTTTCATATTTTTTTTTGATTGAAGGTCTTGAATGAATGCAGATACAGAGCAGTGACCAGTGCATACTATAGAGGAGCCCTAGGAGCAATGCTGGTTTATGACATAACTAAAAGGCAAACATTTGATCATGTTGCAAGATGGCTTGAAGAACTAAGAGCTCATGCAGATAACTCCATTGTTGTGATGCTAATAGGAAACAAGGCTGATCTTGTGAATCAAAGGGCTGTTTCCACTGAAGATGCCATTGAATTTGCTGAAGAACAGGGACTCTTCTTCTCGGAAACATCGGCACTCAGTGGTGACAATGTAGAGCATGCATTCCTTAGAATTATGGAGGAAATTCATGGAGTGGTTTCTAAGAAGGCATTAGAGAGTGAGGAAGGGAAGAAGAAGGGGGAACTTGATATATTGACACTGAAAGGTGCCAAAGTGTCTGTTCTCAATGATGGGTCTATCATGGAAACTAGTGCTATGAAGAAAGGGTATCCTTGTTCTTGTTTGTGATTTTTTGTTGGTTTGTTTGATGGGATTTATCTTTAAAAGTTTGCATTCATGGTATTTGTTTGGTTATAGGTACTTATATTTGTGTGTTTATTTTTTGCTTTCAAGTTTCTTTGTTCTTTTGTTACTTGTAAGAGATTAAAGTTATTATGTGTCTGAATTACATGTATACTATTTTGATGATGGCTTTGTCTTTTGTGACATTTTTCCAAAGCTTAATGGATTATGGTGATGTTATGTGATTTATCCAGCTTTTTTTAAACTTTTTTTTTACCAACCAATGATGAGACTAATATGTCCTTGTGATACGGCATGTATGTAGTATGTACATCACTTGCTAGCTCATTCCTGTGAAGTGAGAAGGGTATTTTGGTAAATTTAATGAAATAGTAAAATCACAGTGCATACAATTTTTTTTTAATCTCATTTTTTTACTAAGTAATTTCTATATATGTATATATAGAGCTATATATTCCAATGAATTTTTTGCGATTTATCAAATCTTTTTTGTTGAAAAAATACTGTGACAAATTAATTTTTAAAAAAAACACTGTGACAAATTATCTATTTTTGATATTTATCTTGTTCTAGCTCACCTCATATAAAAATAAATTTTTTTCTTTTTAAGAAGTAGACATACATCTAATTAATATACACATTTTAAATCCTCAACTATATTTAAAAAAAAAAAAAGTCGAATCTACTATATATTCCATATAAGAGTTAATGTCCCTATCACTTATTTATTACGGGATGATTTATTTTAATAAATTCAATAAAATCATAAAAAAATTCAGAAATATCTCCATGACAAAATTTCCTAAAAATATTAATTATGTTTTAAGATTACTAGGTTTTCAGAGTATAAATGTATAAAAATTAAGTGCATACTAATAATTAATAAAAGGTTTAATTGTCGTCCCTATAATTATATATTTTTTGTTTTTTTAGTCCTTATAATATTTTAAGGTATAATTAAATGTTCATATTTGGTCGAGTTATGTCATTCTAGTCTACTGTAATATTTTTAAATACAATTAAGTCCTTGCAATTTACATTTACTCATCTACACCACAAACTAGAATAACCCAACTCGACTAAATATGCAAATTTAATTGTACCTAAAAATATTACAATGACTAAATAAAAAGACATACACAATTACAAGGACTTTTACATTAATTAAATCTTAATAAAAATGTTTCCATTTTTACACACACACGCATATATATATATATATATATATATATGATATAATATAATAATAAATTTTTTTCCTTTTCCTAATTTTCATCGTCTCTTCAGCGCATCCAAAGCGATGATGATGATGATGCGTCCAATGCCAATCACTAGCCTCCAAACCCTAGTCCCTCCCAAACCCTCACTCGCCATTAGAGCTCCATCTCCAAGGTTACAGCTTCTCCAAGCGAGATGCACCGCCGAACCCTCTCGCGCCGAGGAGCAGGTCTCAGCCATGGTCGACGAGCTACTACAAAGGGACGAGAACCGCCCGCTGTTGAACGATCTCGACAAGGCGTCTCAGCGGGTGGATCTCGCTAGGGCTGCGCTTGCTGATATTGAGAGGCAGGAAGCCCAATTCCTCCGTGCTAAGAACCAAATCAAACAGCTTGAGACCAGGAAATCCCAGGTTCATCTCTTCATGCCCACCATCTGTTTGATTCTTTGCCTCAATTTTTTTTCTTCTTCTTATTATTAATGATAAGCATTTTTCTAGCTGCTTCTTTCAATGAATTCATTGAGCATTCCATTGATGCAAGAATTTGATTTCATTGAAAAGAAGTTGAAATTGGAGGTTCACTTCATGCCCATCATCTGTTTGATTCTTTGCCTTGCTTGTGTTTTTCTCTCTTTATCATATGATTTCTCATATTTTTTTTTTAAATGGATTTTTCATTGACTTGATTGGGCATTCCATTGATGCAAGAATTTGATCAACAGGGAGTTTGTTGCTTACTTATATCATCACATTAATTGATGGGTTGAACTTAATCAAATTAACATGTTGTGTTAAGAATTCAATGCAATCTATTCATTCCAAACTCTAGACAAGCTTTCCAAAGCCCCAAGTTTTGACCTTTCTTATAGATTTTATGATAGTTATTATCTTTCATGTCTATCATGAATAACTCTCCATGAAACCTCTGGCAACCAACATATGCAAAACTTTATATATATATATATATATATATGAGGACCATCTTGGATGTCGAATCTAGGGACATCTATAGTAACCGTTGAATTATCATCCAGTAGCTAAAACCCATTCATAAACAGTATTAAACAGTGCTAACAGTATTACATAGTACGCATAGTGATCATGTATGCAATAAATTTGTACAATATCAATATAAATAATAATCATTGGATCATTATCCAATGGATGTAAACAAACAACGACTTAAACTTTATATATATTGCTAATGGTGATACTTTGTTATGGATTCTAGATTGCAGAAGCTCAGAAAGAAATACTAGAAGCACGAGCTTTGGCGGAAGAAGCACAGCGCTCATTGTTGTTTGACACATATGATGGCAATACAAATGAAGATACCAAAACCGCAGACCGGTGGGAATCGATAAAAGCTGCATCAATCTCATCTCTAGTTGGGACAATAACTGGTTTACCCATTTCACTGTATCACTCAACCGATTTCCCTCAATTTGCCCTTCACTTGACTACCATTTTTGTTAGCTGTGCATTGTTTGGGGTTACATACCGTTACACGATACGAAGGGATTTGGACAATATACAACTTAAAACAGGGACATCTGCAGCTTTTGGTTTTGTTAGAGGTACTGGTCTTTGGCTTTCCATTACTTAATGTGTGTGTAAATTTGGACACTGAGCTAATCTGTTTGAAATTGTAGGTCTTGCTGCACTTGAGGTTAGAGGAAAGCCTTTAGAATCCAACATTGGCAGCTTGGTATCTCTCTCTATTGATGGAGCAGTGTATGTTTCAGAGAGTGTTTTTGTATTTCTCTTCTCTGCCATTGCATTAGATTTCTGCTTTAAGTCTAGGCTTTTGAGTCCTTTTCCAATGAAAAAATAAAGCATTGATCACAGGGATCATGGTGAATATTCATTGTGTATTTTACGCCTATAATGTAAATATTCCATCACAATATCAGATCATGGAGTTGTTTCACATTGAATATTGAGTGTCAAAAACTGTCTAAATTTCAACTTCTCTAACACTACAAAATGATGCATTTTAACCAAATAAGTCTTTCTTTCATCAGATTGAACCCTATTTCCTAATCAAACATTTCATGAGAATAAACATTTACCAATCCCTGTATAACAACCCACGATCATGCTAAACTAATACACTATTTTTTCCTTTATCTCAACTTAAGTAAAAAAAAAAAAAAAAATAGTGTGGACAAGATACTATTCTGGAAAATGACCAAAATGACATAGGATACAGAACCCATGGGAAAAAAAATGATTTAATGTAGGGACAATTACTGATTGATGAATTTGGAATATAGATACAAAGACTTCTGAGCTAAATTATTTAAAGCAAGCACTTTCAAAACATAATAATTCAACCAGAAGAATATCGAATTCCCAGCACCTTCAAAATGTGGTCATTCAACCAGGAGTATGTGGAATGCCTGCAAGTGGGGGCGAATCAGCTGCTTGTAAACCAACACTATAATTCCTGAGAGTGCAACACGTATTCAGTTAAGTTCTTCAGAAGTGGTACATAAGGGGGGAAAGACAAAAAAAACCTTGAAGATGGCTATATAAAGACTAAGGATCTTGTGCTTCTGATTGGTTGTTAACAATACGAGACATAAGCTTGGATATCTCCAAGATAGCATTTTGGACCTGATCATCATCTGTTTCTGTTTGCCTCGCCCATGGGGTTAATTGCATTCCCAATCTATATTCACTTGCTGATTTCTTCATTTTTTTAGATGTTGAGAGCGCTCGCTCAAGGTCCGCCTGTGTCAATGCTCTGGGACTCTGCAGAGGAAACCACAAGTTTGGATATTGAAGTAATAATTTTTAAGCTGATACAAATAGCTAAACATAACAAAGAAAATAACTAATTGGACTCTGAACTTATCTAACAAGGTAATATCACTATCATCAGCTAGGATCTTACATGTGCCTGCTTCCCTTGCCTTTCATCATTCAGTAATTCCCTGACAGGGAAATATGCTGCTTTCTTGCATAGCTCAAACAGATCTGAACCAGTGAAACCACAGCATAAACTGGCAATGTAGTCATAGTCAATGTTCTCATCGACTTTTTCTCCCTTCAGAATCACCTTTAATATTTGGCTTCTCCCACTTTGATCAGGTATGCCAATTTCAAAAGCCTGAGGAAACCGCCTAAGTATTGCCTCATCTAGTTCTGATGGACGGTTTGTAGCAGCCAGAACCATGACTTGTGCGTTTTCTATGGAGAAGCAACAAAGGATGGTTTTTAATAAGTTTATCTTTTACCATATCAGATATGAAATAATGGGATAAATCAAGAAGAATTGGATGTTATTACAACATTGAATAGATTAGTCATAAAACAAATGGCAACATGTTCGTTTATTGGTACATGATGAGATAAAGTTTCTATTACAAATACCAAATAATCAAAAATTATTTGAATGTAGGTTGAATATGGTAGAACATCAGAATATACTTACTATCTGTGGTGAAACCATCCCACAGGGACATAAACTCAGTTTTCATGTTGGTCATAGCTTCATGATCTGTAGTGCGACGCTGGCCCAAGAAACTATCAACCTCATCGATAAAAATAATAGCAGGTTGGAGCTTATAAGCCAGAGTGAAGACAGCGGTCACTGCATGAATCCCGATTTAAATTCAATAAGCAAACTTCTATAAGAAATGCATTTTATAGAACTAGGATAGTAAAAACTAAGAATTAATATATCTAGATGTCAAATATTCATGATATAGTTATGTAGGGTTATTTTCTATTATTAGAAACTTTTAGAATTACTAACTCAAGATGCCAATAAATGAGCACTTGCTGCCTATACAGATTACTAAAAATTCTAAGGCTGCATAATTTGTCTTGCCTCAAGACACTAATAGGAATAGAATTTGACTGTGAAATACCGAAGCAAACACTGCAAGAACAAAAGGACAACTAACAAACTTTGATTTGAGCGACTCTTCTAATATTTGAGAGCCATATTCACATGTATTAAGCTCAATGCCCATGTCTGCATATACAAAAACTCGGGTTCTATTCGATTATACTACAAAGAAAGAATTTAATATGGAACAATTGTCAAGCACATACTCGTGTTTGTAAATGAGACAAAATCTAGGTCCTGAATTTGAAAAATACAATTTGGTGAATATTTAAATACCTCCAGTCAGAAATTTGTGAAAAGATCAAACTACGTATTGACTTTTAGATTGATCAAATGGAACTCTTTAAAATAATTTTTCTCATTTAAAGGTTTTATGTTAAAGAATTATTCAATAGATTTTAAATTTCATCACGTGTGATATACTGATACGTAAATGCTAGGAACACCCACATATATGGCACACGCCTTCATTTTGAAAGTGAGCAGTATTCAGCGCTTGTGGAAGTCAAATAAATCATAACTAAAAATTAGACTACATGCAATGCAAAGCGAAATTTAGATAGAACAAAACAAATCTCATTTGAACCAGAAAGTATGGGAACCATTTAAGGATTGGAACAAATAAACAGTTATATGAATTCAGAATGAAACTCAATCAAATTTATTTAAATATGTTAAACTCAAGAATTGCATTAAGCTAACGGAAAAAATAATTCTCTATTACTCTCATACATAAAAGTAAGCAGTTTAGTCTGAATCCTTTTGCAAGTTATCAAACAGTTAAAAAAAAAAACAACTAAAGCAGTCTGCACATACCAAGTTTTTGAGCATCACCAAACCATTTACTCATCAAATTTGATACTCTCACATTGATGAAAACAGCACCAGACTCTTTAGCTATGGCTTTTGCCAGCATTGTTTTTCCAGTTCCTGGAGGCCCAAACAACAGAACTCCCTTTTGTGGGCTAAGAAGCTTTCCATGTGCAAACAATTCAGGTCGGCGTAAAGGAAGAATGACTAATTCATATAATGCTTGTTTAATATGGTCCAGACCTCCAACAGAATCAAACTCCACATCAATATGATCAGGGTTTATGACATCACATGCTATAACATCCTGACATATAATAGAATGTCAAACAAAACTGGAAGCATTAAATAATGAGGCAATATAAGGAGATTTTTAAGGTGTGAGCCAGCAAGTTTTCAAAAGTATGTTGTTGACTCTGCAAGTGATGATACAATATAAAATTTCACTCGCTTCATCATCCATGAGTTATATCAAAGGAAAAAATTGCAGAGGAAGTAATTGTAAGAGAAAAATAACTAATAAGAGAAACAAATCCTTGACAAAAATTACCACAAGTGTATATGGTACTAACCAACTCATAAGACAATTTTGTTCCTTTTTCCATTTTATTATTCCAAAGCCCTGATAGAAGTTTTAATATATACCTAAACTTCTTCAGCAGCTACCTGAGAGCTTCTTTCCAAGGTTACATGTCTTTGCAAAAAAGCCATACATTCAAATTGTAATACAAAACAAAGGAAGAGCAATTCGCAGTACAATGATACAGGCAGCGAAACAGAATAACACGAACATCATGCTCGGGCATCATTAAGGAAAAAAAAACACAAAGACTTAATCCTAAAACACGAAATCAAAGCCAACTACCTAAAAGCAATTCATAAAATCAACATACAAATAACCAACCAAAAGAAAATCACCAAAATAGCAAATTTGTTTTCTTTTTGAACTTTAGAACCCTAAAATCTAAAAAACCAAAATCCAAAGATCAAACGTAAACCCTAAAGAAGGTCATAACCAAATTAGCATAAAAACCCTAAACCAAATCCAACAAAACAAGAACAGGAATTAGCGCAATTAAGCATGAAGATAGATTTCAAAAGACCTCGTATTGGTTGGTGTTGATCAGCGGGCGGCCAAGGCGCTTAGCGATCTCCTTCTTCTGTTCAAGAGCCTTCTTGGACGCGGCTCGATTAGGGTCGAGTTGGCGAAGCCCGGCGAAGAGCACCAAGCAACTAAGCGCGGCGCTGGCCGCATAGAGCACCAACTCCTGCACCAACCGCGTCTCCGACGATCCCATCCCTTCCCAAATCGAGCGCAAAACGAGGGCAAGCTCTTCAATCGAAGCTCGAGACGACGAGGGTTGCAAGCGAGAGAAAGAAAGCGAAGAGAAAGAGAGAGAGAGACAGAGATTAGGGTACGAGAGCCCACGAAACGAAACGGTGGCTTATAACGCAAGCTGGGAAATAGCTTACTCGTTTTTGCTTATAAACCCTTATAAAATAATAAATAATAAATATGATTTGTTTACATATGTACCCTTAAAAAATATATATTTATTACAATTGTTATGATTATATATATATATATATATATATATATAGCATTATGCATGTTCACAAATTCGTAATCTGTGAACGTTGCTTTATGCCATTAGATTTCAATCCAACGGTTCTGCACTATTTAGTAAACAATAATACTGTGCTTATTAACAATGTACAGTAAAAGGTGGGATAAACAGTATTTTCCAAAATTAGATTAATTAACCCAATTAATACAAAATTAGCTTTCACTGTGCATTATCTTAATTCTACTGTTACTGTCTGTGGACATCTGTTTACATCCACAGAAACCCTTTTCTCATATATATATATATATATATATATATGAAAAAAAGTGTTTTTTTGCGAACATTCTATGCAAACATCCGTTATTAGAAATAGAGTTTAATGGTTGTAATTTATTTAATAATTATCTATACATACTATTAAAGTAGATGTTTAATCTACTCCGAGAGCGTTTCAAGGAACAATTTTATTTTTTTTTAATAACATTTAAGTTTTTATTTATATTACTTATAATATTAATAATTAAAAAACATTAATTACACTTAATTATTTATGTAATAAATGTCTATAAGACTATAAAATCGTTTCTATAGTATGAGTTGTTTAATTATATTATTTTATATATGATATTGTCTCAAAACTCCTCACAAAACTTTAAAATCTTCGATGCGAAGCCGGGAAAAATGGCTAGTATAAATAATGTATAATATTGTACATCTCTTTTTTTTTTTATTGTGCACTATTACAGTAATACATAATCAACAAATCATTGAATTGTGATATAACGGTTCAGATCAACATCTATAGGTAACTATACTATTAAAGTTTATAAAATATTCATGCTGAGCCCACGTGGCATAGTGATTCATTTAAATGGCCTTCATTTTTATAAAGAATAAATAAAAATTAATTAGTTAGTAAACATTATATCAAAAGATTTTAATTTGAAAATGATCCTAAAATTAACTATTGGTCAATAAACTCAATGCAATGTCAATGAAATTTTGTGATGAAATCATTTTTTTCATTAAATTAGATTTTGCGAAATTAAGTTTGTGGCTATCACCATTAAAATTATACCATTAATTTAAATTTCATTCTAGGTGATTAAACTCGCCATTATTAAAAATTAAAAAATATATATTTATAATTGTGAAAATTAAAGAGATTTGCTTAAAAAATATAGAGAATTATTATTTCAATCATCCGCATGGATTTTAAAATATGCAAAGCTATTTTAATTGAATAATTATTTTTTATAAATATTTCTATCATCATCCAAATTAAGGATATTCCTATCTAATAAGTATAAATATTATTTTTTAAAAGTAATTTATATATTTAAATTTATAGAAAATTATGCAAAGATATCTAATTAATTATTTATTTATTTACAAACCAACACCTAAAGGAATTATCCACAAGATTTAAAAAAAAAAAACTCTCGTTGGGAATTCCCAGAGCTTCATGTGCTATTTGCATTGCAAATTAAATTTTTTAAAAGAATTATTCTTCGTATTTTATTTTTCTTTGTTTTTTTACTTTCGAAAAAATTACCCATTTTTTTATACGAATGACAAGACTTAATTGGGCTGTTAATGGGCTCCGATGGTCCAAGACTTATTGGGTTGGACTTCCAGCCCAAACACATGTTAAATTTTATAAATTGTTGAGTTTAACAAAAAAAAAACCTTCCAACGGCTTTTGGACTAGTCTTCATTAATGCTATGTTTGGATTGAGAGTCGGCGATGGAAAGTAAAGTAAAACGAGGGTTTTGGAGGGTCAGAGTCGGCTCTTCCTTCATTTGGATTGATATTTTTAATTTAATGAAGAAACATGAAGGTTAACTCTGACCTTCCAAAACCCTCCGAAAATCCCCCTTTTCCTGGCCCCCCGATTTGGGGTGCTACGGGAGGGAGAATCTCGTAAAGATTTTAAAATTTTTTAAAAGAACTTATTACCCTTAATTTTTTTAAATTAATTACATAACACCACTTCATAAGTTTTTTCTTTCACTTTTTTCAATCTAATTTTATTTAATCAAGTATTCACATGACACCCATCACAATCTTTGTTTTTATGTATTTCTTTTTTGTTTGCTTATTTTTTTTAACTATTTGTTTATATTATGTTTTTTATTTCTCAATTCATCATTAGAATAATTTATCTTAATATAATTCTATTGTTATCCAAATTTTATTCGAAGTACAAATAAAATTAAAATTTTCTTTGAGTGAGAAAACAAAATAATTGTTAAATTCAGCATGATTATTATGCTATGAATTAAAATATTAAAATAAGTTTATTAACCATATGATAAAGTGATCTTGTGATGATCCATATAGAATTGTAGGAGGAATTGGTCTTTAAATCCTAATTAAGTAATTTGGTGTTGCATAATTGATAAGGGAACTATTCTAAAAATAGTTAGAAGCTACTTTGCATTTGCACGACTAATTGTTCATGTGTGGTGCTACATATGATAACATGCTATTCAAAAGGTAGGTTGTTCTTTCAACTATAGATTCTGATGACTAATAATTTGTTTGTATTTCAAAAATTTGATGTTCGAGAAATATATATTTTGGTTTCACTTTTATCTTCGATTTTGTTTTTGTCTTCTTTATGCAAATATTATATGGTTATATGATAGACAATAGTTTATTTGTGCTTCAAATCTCTGCATAATTTATTTTCTTTTATAAACTATGTGATTAGACATTAATGCAATTGTATTTTATTATAAAGTATAAAAATCAAAATCAAAATAATAATTTTAATATTTATTAAAAAAAATCTACTTAAAGTGTGAATTTATTTGAGATATTCATAATGCATGTGTTTAAATAGAAATAAGTAATTTTTATTTAATAATAAGGGTATTATAATATTCTTTCTTTTCATTTCCCTTCCGTAACCAAACAAGGTTTATTAGAGAACTCTCCTTTCCTTTCCCTCCATAAAATTTATCTATCCAAACGAGGGTTGAACTCGCCCTTTCCTTTCCCTCATTTTCCCTCCCCTTACTTTTCCTTCAACTTTTGAATCCAAACACTATGTAAGTCTAACTGAGAATTAGATGGAGATTATTTACTTTGAAAATTAATAAAATTACTAAAAACTTTTAAAGATGGTTGAAGCTTTCTATTTTTAAATGTTATATTAATCATCCAATCCGCATATTCTTACCAAGTAACACGGAGTTTAGACAGTTTGCATCATAATTGAAAATTTGTTACTATTATCATGTCCAACGAGACTTGAACTCGAGATTTTTTTAAATGTCTCACATTTGTTTTTTCACAATATAGCCAATGCTTCTGTAATAGAACCACTTTTGTTATTTCTATTATTTGATTAAGTAGATATTGATTAAGTCATTGAAGTATTAAATGGAAAAATTACAAATAGTGACAACTAAAATATAAGTAAACATTAATTAATAAGATTGGTTTGCAATTAATCATGCCCCTATTTAGCTAAGTAAAAATTTTCAATAGTAAAGTTTGAAAACTCTAAAACTCTAGAATTAGGATGATGTTAGAAAAACTAATGATGCATCAAAAGGATTACAAGAAATAGTGAGCAAAACACACATCAACTCTTTATTTATAAACATATTTAGTTAAAGTTAAAATTTTTAAAGACTAAGTTTGAAAATGCTGGATAATTTTTCTAAAAAAAATGCTGGATAAACAATTAATACATCCAATTTAAAAATAGCGACTAAAACAGAACACGAAGCAAAACTAAGACTCATCTTTGTCTATTTATAAACATTTCATTTAAGTTTTCTAATTAAACCTTAGTTTTAACTTCTCATCTAACCTAAATTAAATGTCTCATACTTGTTTTACAAAATATGATTAATACTATTGGTCTATAACTCTTTTGGTTATTTCTATCAATTTGACTAAGTAGATGTTGATTAAGTCATTGAAGTATTAAATGGAAAATTTATAAATAGTGACAACCAGTGGCGAAACTAGAAACAAAATTAAGGGGGGTGCTGAATTCAAATTTAAAAAAAATATATATGAATTTTGAATAATTCTATTACTTCAAACTTGAGATTGTAATAATAATAATCTATATAAAATATACATACATCTAAATATTTTGGGTTAAATGTAAAAACAAACTATTATACCTACATAATTAACAATTAACTCAACTTACTAGTAACAAATAATGCAATTAAAAAACAACTTAATGCAAATTCATAATCTAATTTAATTTGTAATCTAATGAACAATCAAAATATTCACAACAATTAATAAAAAAGTATTTAACAAAGTTTCATAATAATTTGCACAATAAATTTTTCATAACAAATTTTCATAACAAATAACAAAACACATATTTAACAAATATAAAAAAAATTCATAAAAAAATTAATAAAACAATTAATGAATCAAATTAAATTAGATAAAAAAAAACAAGATAAGTCTCACATAAAACAGAAAATTGGAAGAGATTGAGCGAATAGAAAAACTCATCAATCGACTCAACCAATGATTCAGAGTTAAATTTTACTGTTGTACTACACTTTTAACTTATACGAGAGAGAAAAATTGTATTTGAACTTGAAAGATAAGGATTACATATTTCTTAGAGATTTTTGATAATTTTAATTTGATAAATTCAATAAAAAAATATTTAAAATATAAAATTTAAAATTGATATAGGTTTCAGCACCCATATTATGTTATTATTTATTATTATCACTGAACATCGATTTTTTTTAATATAATAATTTTATAATTTTTATTTAATTTATCTTAAATAGCATGAGTTGGAATTTTTTTAAAAAAATAAAGAGATAACTATATATATTAATTATAATTGCTAATATTTTAATATTATACATATATTATATATAATATATAAACATTTTCATGGGGGCAAGGGGGTGCTCAAGCACACCCTTGCCCCCCTCTCCTTCCGCCTACGGTGACAACTAAATAATAAGTGAACATTTATCAATAAGATTGGTCATGTTCCTATTTAGCTAAGTAAAATTTTTTTAATAGTAAAGTTTGAAATCTCTAAAACTCTAGAATTAGGATGATGTTAGAAAAACCAATGATGCATCAAATGAAAGGATTACAATAAATAGTAAGCAAAATACACATCAACTCTTTATTTATAAACATATTTAGTTAAAATTAAAATGTTTAAAGACTAAGTTTGAAAATGCTTGATAAACAATTAATTCATCCAATATAAAAATAGAGACTAAAACATAATATAAAAAAAAAATGACTCATCTTTGCTTATTTAGGTGTATTTCACTTATGTTTCCTAATTAAACTTTAGTTTAAATTTTAAAAGGATTATTCTTCGTATTTTATTTTTCTGCTTTTTTTTAACTTTTGAAAAAGTTACCCATTTTTTTTATATGAATGACAAGATTTAATTGGGCTGTTAATGGGATGAGATGCTCCAAGAGTTACCCAAATGCATATTAAATATTATAAATTGTTGAGTTTAAAAAAAAAAAAAGAAGCTTCCACCGACTTCTATAACAGTCTTCATCTAAGTCTAACAAAGAATTAGATGGAGATTATTCACTTTGAAAATTAATAAAATTACTAAAACTTTTTAAGATGGTTGAAGTTTTCTATTTTTAAACGTTATATTGATCATCCAATCCACATATCTTTACCGAGTAACACGGAGTTTAAGCAGTTTGCATCCATAATCGGAAATTCATCACCACTATTCACATCCAATAAAACTTGAACTCTAGACTTATAAATGTCTCACACTTATTTTTCACAATATCTTCTTTAATTATTTCTAACAATTTGACTTAACTAGATGTTGATTAAGCCATTAAAGTATTAAATGAAAAATTACAAATAGTGACAACTAAAACATAAATGAATATTTATTAATAAGATTGGTCTGCAATTAATCATGTTCCGATTTAGCTAAGTAAAATTTTTCAATAGTAAAGTTTGAAACCTCTAAAACTTTAGAATTAGGATGATGTTAGAAAAACTAATGATGCATCAATTAAAGGATTACAAGAAATTGTGAGCAAAACACACATCAACTCTTATTTATAAACATATTTAGTTAAAGTTAAAATTTTAAAGACTAAGTTTGAAAATGCTTGATAACTTTTCTAAAACAAAATGCTGGATAAACAATTAATACATCCAATTTAAAAATATCGACTAAAACAGAACACGAAGGAAAGTAAGACTCATGTTTGTCTATTTATAAGCATTTCATTTAAGTTTTATAATTAAACCTTAGTTTTAACTTTTCATCTAACCTAAATTAAATGTCTCATACTTGTTTTTCATAATATGACTAATACTATTGGGCTATAACTCTTTTGGTTATTTATATCAATTTGACTAAGTAGATGTTGATTAAGTCATTGAAGTATTAAATGGAAAATTTATAAATAGTGACAACTAAATAATAAGTGAACATTTATTAAGAAGATTGGTCATGTTCTTATTCTTATTTAGCAAAGTAAAATTTTTCAATAGTAAAGTTTGAAATCTCTAAAACTATAAAAGTAGGATGATGTTAGAAAAACAAATGATGCATCAAATTAAAGGATTACAAGAAATAGTAAGCAAAATACACATCAACTCTTTATTTATAAACATATTTAGTTAAAATTAAAATTTTTAAAGACTAAGTTTGAAAATGCTTAATAAACAATTTATTCATCCAATATAAAAACAGAGACTAAAACAAAATATGAAAAAAAAATATGACTCGCCTTTGCTTATTTACGCGTATTTCACTCAAGTTTCCTAATTAAACTTTAATTTTAATTTCTCATTTAACCTAAACTATCTAATGTTTTTAGTGGGATTATCTTTTGAAATTTTAGTTATTAATTATATATTAAATATTTTCAGGAATAATCTCTCACAAAATAATTAAGATATAAACTCTTGAAATTTACATACACAATGTTTTATATAGAATTATAAACCAAATAAATTTAAACCGGTTAATCATACTCAAATTTAGAGTAAATAACTATACTAAAACTGTAATTTTATTTTAATTAAAATAAATATTTCTAACAATTAGGACTTTAATTAATAGTGATTCTAACTTCCAGACATTTATTTATTTTTTTTATAAAAATGACAAGCGCCACTCCACACAAGGGTGTCAAGAGACAGATAGATACACATGGTGTAATTTATGTAGTACTTTACTAGTATATACACATTACTATAATAGTATTGTCGACCGAAAAAAATTAATTCTGAGTCTATTCATTCACTACTCAAGTAACATAGCACTGCACTAAATAGTAGTTGTTACTTACAGACATTTAGATTCAAACTTTGGTTCCTCTTCTATCAAAGACACAGAAATGAAGACATAAATGTTAAATGTTAAATGAAATTGATAGACAAGAAAAAAAATTGAAAGCATAAGACCACAAATCATTGTAGAGTGAGAAGAAGATTCCTCTTCTATCAAAGACAGAGAAATGGAGACATAAAGAGACATGGACCCAGGTCACTAGAAAATAAACTTTGTCTCATTATCAACCACATATTTCAAGCAAGCTAAGAAAAGATAACAAAATAAGTCATATAAGTCCAAATCCAAAAAGATGTGGGTATCTTCTGCATTATCTTATCTATCTCTGGTCTCTGCCCATTTTTCTAGGCCAACTATTTATTTATTTTTTCTTAGGATTTTTCTTCATTATTTGAGCACTAGCTTCATGTTTTTGTCTCACTTGTATGCCCATGTATTCTAGTGTTATTAATATTCTTTCATTGACCTCACATTAATCAATCAACTAGATAAATTCCGTTAAGAATTAAAAAAAAAAAAAAGACAAACTACTGAATTATATTAAGAGAAAACAATTATAAAATTGTATATCAAAATAAATACAAAATATGAAATAAAAAATTCTCGTCTTAATCACCAATAATGATTACATGAATAGATAAAATGAGACTAATAGACTCTCAGCTGAACCTCACTTTTTTTTTTATTGATAGTGTAAAAGTAGTCAAAATAATTTTACCAAAATCTGAAAAAATATTAATAAAAATTATTTAAAGACTAGTAAACCCTCAATTGAACCTCACTTTTCTTTCACTAATATTGTAAGAGTAGTCGGAACAGTTTTCACCAAAATATGAAAAAATATTAATGAAATTAATGTGTTTTTTTATAGTAGTATAAAAATTAAGCTTTGTCTAACAAAGATGTTGTATTTAATCAAAGTAAAAACATGTGATCTATCTTAAAAATTTTTAATAGGGCACAATTATTATAAGTACAATTATTACGTTCTAATAATATGTTTTAGAATATGGCCCGAATGATGAGCATAAAAGTCTCCCTCGGACTAATTAAAAATTCCTGCTAAGAATATTCAAATAATTGAGAATCATTGGCTCAGATTTATCATCTATTTGATTGAATGTTTTATAAATTAAAATGAGAAAAATAAATACCTGAAAATTTAAATATATAAGTCGTTGGAACTCATAAATAAATTTTAAAAATAGAAGTACTAAAGAAAACTTGTGTGCATTGCGTGTGATAGACATATATATATATATATATATATATGTTACATAACTAGTAAAATTATAAAACTCAACAAAAATAAAAATAAAAATAAAAAATCATACTGTGACAAGAATGAGTATTTTTTTTTTAATTATTTTATTTTATTTTTCATAAAAAGTCTCGTGAACACACATTGGCCATATATTATATATAAAAACACTATTTTGATATCCTTCTATTTTCCTTTGGTATATACACACATTGACCATATTAACCAAGTGGTCTATTGGTAACCGGGTCCCCAATAAAATCCTTCACAAGTCGGAGTGTGAGTAGTGATTGTGTATGGGTGGTCCCAGCACCATGTATACGTGGACCCCACTCTCACTTGTTTCGACAAGACTTGTACACGCCCGTTGTTTTCTTAGCGGCTAGACAGCCCACCTTGGCAAAAAAATAAATAAATAAATAAATAAATAAGTGCCCAAAGTCTTTTGTATGTGTTCACTAGAGAGAATTAAAGAAGGAGAATTAAGAAGACATGGAGGAAATGAGAGAAGTTGGAAATGATTCTCAACTTAAAGAGCACAAAGATGTACAAGAAGTAAACATCATCATCAACAACAACAACAACAACAACAACAACAACAACAAGATGATGATCAAGAAAAGTATACCTGAATGGAAAGATCAGTTAACTCTCAGAGGTTTCATGGCTAGCTTAATCATTGGAGCTTTGTATAGCATCATTTGTATGAAACTCAACCTTACAACCGGCCTCGTGCCGACACTGAACGTCTCCGCCGCACTTCTCGCCTTTATATTTATCCGAACATGGACTAAACTTCTTCACAGGGTTGGTGCATTGGCTACTCCTTTCACTCCTCAGGAGAATACAGTGGTCCAAACTTGTGCTGTTGCATGTTATAGCATTGCTTTGGGTGGTATGATAATTATTATTATTATTGGTTATGTTTTTCATGCATATAGAGAATTTATGTTCAAATGATGATGAATAATGAGGTTAATTTTTGCAGGTGGATTTGGATCTTATTTGTTGGGATTGAACAAGAAGACTTATGAATTGGCAGGGGTTGATATGGAGGGGAATACAGCAAAGAGTTATAAGGAGCCTGGGATTGGTTGGATGACTGCTTATCTTTTCACTGTTTGTTTTGTTGGTCTCTTGTCTTTGGTTCCTCTTAGAAAGGTATCAATGAAGAAGAAGGAAAAGTTATATGTGTTTTTTTAAAAATATTGACTAATAATATGATATTCTTTCTATGATTTCAGATAATGATAATAGACTACAAACTAACATATCCAAGTGGAACAGCTACTGCTATTCTTATCAATGGCTTTCACACTGCTCAAGGAGATGCAATGGCTAAGTATATATATATTTCTACTACTACTATTACTACTACTGCATATGGGAAATTTCAACACATTGAAGTCCAATAAATATTAAACCTTTTTTCTTTTCTTTCATGTTTAGGAAACAAATCAAAGGCTTTGCAAAGTGCTTTATAATGAGTTTCCTGTGGGGCTTCTTCCAATGGTTCTACTCTGGAGGAGAACAGTGTGGCTTCTCCCAGTTCCCTACTTTTGGTTTAAGAGCTTGGAAACAAACGTAAATTAACTTAAGATTTTGTTAATTAATAACTTAGTTTAGTTTTTTGGCATTAAAAAGTGTTAATTTATCTCTTTGGTTTGTAGGTTCTTCTTTGATTTTGATCCCACATATGTTGGGGCAGGGATGATATGTTCTCATCTTGTGAATATGTCTGTTCTTCTTGGAGCTGTGCTTTCATGGGGCATTATGTGGCCATTGATAGAACAAGAGAAAGGTAACTGGTACTCTGCTAACTTACCAGAGAACAATATGAGAAGCTTGCAAGGTTATAAGGTCAGCATATATACCTCTCTCTCTCTCTCTCTCTCTCTCTCTCTCTCTATATATATATATATATATATGAAATTCACTTTTGTAATCATCTTCTTCTGAACTATCTTGTGAAAACAAACAAACAAACAAACAGGTGTTCATCCCCATTACTCTCATACTTGGAGATGGACTATATAATTTTGTTAAAGTGCTTGTTTGCACTGCCAAAAACATACATGAGAGATCGAAGATGAAAAGCGATAAAACCGACGATGATGATCCTGAAAGAAATGAAGTGTTTTTAAGAGACAAAATTCCGACATGGATAGCTTGTTCAGGCTATGTTTTCTTAGCAACAATATGTGTAATCACACTACCTCAAATATTTCCAGAACTCAAGTGGTACCACATAATTGCTGCATACATCATGGGACCAGTGCTTGCCTTCTCCAATGCATATGGAGCAGGACTCACAGACATGAACATGGCATACAATTACGGCAAAGTTTCGTTATTCATCTTTGCGGCATGGGCCGGGAAGGACTCCGGCGTGGTGGCAGGGCTTGTCGGTTGTGGAGTAATTAAGTCAATGGCATCCATCTCTGCTGATCTTATGCATGATCTAAAAACAGGGCATCTAACACTAACTTCTCCGAGATCTATGCTCATTAGCCAGGCAATCGGAACAGCTATGGGATGTGTGATTGCACCCTTATCCTTCTTTCTGTTCTACAAGGCCTTCGATGTCGGGAATCCTAATGGAACTTTTAAAGCTCCGTTTGCTTTGATCTATAGAAACTTGGCTATTGTGGGAGTTGAGGGGTTCGCAGCATTGCCTGGACATTGCTTGCAGCTTTGCTATGGTTTCTTTGGGTTTGCAGTGGTGGCTAACTTAGTGAGGGACTTTTCTCCAAGAAGGTATGGGAAGTGGGTGCCCTTGCCAATGGCCATGGCTGTCCCATTCTTAGTAGGTGCAAGCTTTGCTATAGATATGAGCATTGGGAGTGCTATTGTGTTTGTTTGGAATAAGGTGAATAAGAAGAAGGCTAATGTGATGGTACCTGCTGTGGCTTCTGGATTGATTTGCGGAAATGGGCTATGGATCCTTCCCTCGTCGTTGCTCGCCCTTGCTAAGGTTAAACCTCCGATCTGCATGAACTTTGTGCCGTCTTAGCATGCACGCGTAATTTATGGATTGATGTTATATCTATTGATGTAAAGAATACGAAATTTGCAGAAGAAATAATACGTGGGATTTGTATCGAACAACTGTACAGATGCACCTGAATTTCTTTTCCCTTTTTGGAAAATTTGTACATGGTGTCCAAATGAACTCATTATTATCCAAGAACTAAGGTACATCAATAGCTTAATGGGAATTATGCACAAAGATAACATATGTCCCTTCTGACTAATAATATCCATGAGATATGAGCATCTCTCACTTTCTCATAAAACAAATGGCCAAAAAACCAAAGAGCATTTACCGGGAAATTAACAGTGGCCGGGGCGTGTACTCTCACTTCTCTACGTCGCCTTTAAAAGGCCCCGTTGGAACCACTCCGGCGGTGTCATGGTTGTTACCACTCGAAAGATCGACACCCTGTGGCTTTGTGTGTGAGAAAGACAATGAGCAGCAGTATAATTTAAGAAAGTCAAATAAAAAAGGATTCAATTCAAGAATGAGCAACATGACATTACACAACTAGGATTATCTCAAATTGTATAATGGCATGTGTTCTGTGATTTGAGGGAGAGAGAAGCAAAATTTCAGCCATCCAGATTTAAATGGTTGATAAACAATTTAAGAATTTTTCGGCGGATATACAGAAAACAAATAAATAAATAAAGACTTAATGGCAATACACATAAACCGAAAATGCATACCTGTGGGTTTGAAGCCTGCCCTAGAGTTCTAAGGGGTCGCATATTTAAATCAATCTTGCCATGATCATCATTATTTTCATCTAAAGTTGCAGCAGTAGGAATCCTATGATTTTGCATCCGGCCTCTAGTGACTGATTTAAGTGCCTGATAAGGGTCCCTGCCACTTTCAACAGGGTCCTTAGGTTGAATGGCGGCATCTTCCATGTGAGCTTGTTTATCACCTGGAAACTATACAGGAACAGACTGTCTGATTTCCTTGAAATAAAAAACAACATCAAGAAGCTGATGGTGTACTTCAAAGCAGGAATTTAACCTCAACCCGCTGCCGCAAGAGCAGATATCTTCCATGAGTTCTTTTTCCTCCGACATGCACAATCATGTCACATTGCAAGCACAAGGAGCTTCCATCTATCTCACAATAGAAGAAAGCTGCATGCACAGTCAAAGTGGAAGTAATTAAAGACCCTTGAAAGACAACGAAAGCACAAATTGTGCAGATGTATCCATACCAGGTGCATTTTCACATATGTCACAACGAGGAACTTCACTTGGGTCAGCAAGTCCTACACGCACATGTCGGCTAGCAAGCTTGTTGCACATATGAACCTAAATTGCCAATTGGCAATATATAGAAAGAAAAAAAAATTTCAACCAGAATGAAATCTATCATGACGGATGGCCCTTTTAAACTTTAATACTAACTTCAGGAATCAATTCAATATAATAAAACACCAGTTGTAAGTTTGATAAGAAACATTAAAACAATTCCATGAGGACCTTCTTGCCCGCCTCCCCTATACACCTTCTTCACTCTAAATCAAAGACAAAAGGCTGTAAAACAAAATGGTCATACATATGCCTGGGAGAGCCATATGCCCAACAGCTTGGGTCAGGGCTATTGTTAGAATTAACAAGCAAGTTTTCATTTATCCAATATGCTTCTTCCTTTTCCAAGGCAAAGATTTGTGCTTCGCCTTATTGTTTCTGTTCTTTTTTCTACATAGACGGTGGAACAGACTAAACTTTGATCTGACATGATATGAACATTCTCCTAATACACAGGAATACAGTCGAAAGACTATGTTAAACTTGGTACAAGACAGATCATGGTAATTAGCTAGGAAATTTCTGCAATTAAAGACTGCAAGTTGAATTAGATTTACATTGTAACCATCACAAAATAGAGAAAATTGTGAGGTTTCTTTTATTTTATAGGCCTCGCATTCTCATTATCCTTGAGAAAACTCACTAAACAGACGTGGACTTTGGGGTTAAATTGCATCACCCACCTATGATTTCTTTATGAGAATACACCACTTGGAGGTCTCAGCCATTATTTTCACTCATGAACCACTTCCAAATAAAGCAGTATCCATGCATGTCTGCCAGAGAAATTTCCCTGCACCCATTTGCACTCTGTGGTAGTAGATATGTAAGTTTAGGGGAACTTTTCTATAAACAAAGGTTACATTTTGTCAAAAGGAAAGAAAAAAAATGAATAAACACCTAACATGACACAGAAAAGAACAATCAGTTATGCAGGTTTATCTGTTTACAGAATAATCCTAAAGTGCCTTATCCAAGTTAAAAAAATTCAAGAAGAATAGAACCATTGATGTAAGGCGCACAAGTTTCAGACTCTTGAATAGACCTCTTTAAGGCAGCAAACACGATTTGGAAAAGTAAGTTACAAAACAGAAGATGACAATAGGAAGTCACCAGAGATAAAAGCCTAAAATTGGTTGGAAAGACTCAATATACATGTGCATGCCTTCAAAATTGGTGGCTTTACTTAAAATGGTCAGAGATATACACAGACATATGGATAAACAAGTAGAGGAATTACCCCAAAAGCACTGGCAATGACTAGAAGAAACAAAAACAAATCAATTAGCTAAACACTAGCAGCAGCCCAAGATTAGAAAGGGAAAACCAGCTCCAAATACAGCTGTGCCAATCAGTGACATGAAACTCTCTCAACCTGATCTCTGCCACCCATTACTAAATGATGAATCATGCTGTATAGAGAAAGACATGAATCATTTCATCAAACTACAATAATCTGTCGGAAATTTCGTCTGTAAACCATGCAAAAACACTAAAGAGACCAATTTAAAATTATTCTCAGCCCCTTTCAACTCAAATTGTAAGGAATTTATCTCAATCACCACAGACCCTATTGTTGCACATCATTTTGGTAAAAGTTCCAATTTTTCCTTTAGTGTAGAACATCCTCACTAAACTACAAGAGCATTCTAGACAAAATCAACCACAGACTAAACATACTAAAAATCCAAATCCATTCCAACAAAAAAAATGCTAACAATTATGAACAACCACTCCGATCCATACATCAATCCACGATCCAATCCTAAAAACTTTTCAGATCGGTTCAATAAAGCAAGAAATACATCAATCAAAAGCCCTGAATGAGGAGAAGAGCAAGACCTTATCGTCGCAAGCTCGGCAGAGAGCGGCTTCATCAGCGGCGCAAAAGAGAAGGGCAGGGGCGCTCTCGCAGACATCACAGATGGTCCTCATCCTCCTCGTCAGGTCTTATCATCTCCCGGTGGCACCGCCGGCGAGCAAACGAAGAGCGGCGGCAGCGACGGCGGCGGCGGCGGCGGTCTTCACATTTCCCGATGGCTGGAGTTCTTATATATATGTGTGGAAAAGAGAGTGGGGCCCACGTAGAGATGCTTGGAAAGAGAAGAGGGTTCGAGAAGTGTGGGCGGGTTTGTGCTGATGTGGCGATGTTCGAGTGGGGAGTGTGGGCCCCAAGGGATTCGCCCCCACATCTTCTGAGATTTGAGGATTTTCAGGGGAGAGAATGCTTCTCAGCCACACGATTTCGAAATTAATGGATGGCTGAGAATTAATGCTTTTTTTTTATTATATACATATATATATATATATATATTCAGGGGAGACAACGTTAACCAGAGATGTTTATTTATAAATGATAATTCAATAATTATTGTTCATACAAATACTATATATATTTATTATATATAATTATTAATTATTATGTAATACTATATGACATTGTTTACGAATATATTCTAAATGACTCTTATATATATATTAATTTTGAAAATTTTGGAATTTTAATCAATTGGTTGGGGCTTTGAATTGATTGACTGTGAGGGGATATGACATTATCCTAACTGTATTTGGGACCATGCTCGACCTAATCCCACTAATTTAGCCCTATCTTCAAATTTGAAATCATTGAAATTTTGAGTTTAGGTTTTTAGTTGGATGAGTTCTTTTAGAGTCTTAGAGATACCAAATGAATAATTGGTTTTTTTTTTTTTTGGGACAAATATATCATTCATATATATTTAATTTGATGTATAGAAATTGTTTTTTCAATGAATTATGCAAACAAAAAATAATTTGGGACTGATTGGTAGAGAATTATGAGAAATGATTCCGTGAATTCTGTTTTGTGGTAGTTATGACGAAACCAAGATGTGACTTTTCCTCACTCGTTAGATTGCCTCATTTTAGTAATTTATAAAATAAAAAGTAACCATCTTTTGATATAATTACTAATTTATTCCTATATAATATAATAAATAAATAATTTATCTACTTATGATTTACATTGAGCCACTTCTTGATTCCGTGCATTATCATTATTTTTCACCCATGGTTAAGATGTGACTCTTCCAGTGCATTATTTTTTATAATTATTTGGTTTGAAGTTATTCGTAGTTTTAAAACTTATAATAAAATAATTTTGCTATATTAGGAAAATATTTTACAACAATAAAAAATAGTGTCCCCAATAAAATAAATACCAATTTAATAATTTTAATTTTTGTTCTCATCAGTGAATTGTTGATATATACATTCATGCCAAATATTACATTAGCCAAATAACATTTTTAATTAATTACTATCAAAAGTGTTTAAATTTCTTATGCTATAATTGATGTGTTTTATGACTTTTTATGTATCTCTTCATATGGAGAGCTCCCGAGAACTGAGGATATACTCTATTGGACATTTCAATTTGCTTTTAGTTATGATTTACGTACTTATTCATATATTATGTTTTTTTTTCTACACTTTCTCATGCTTATATTTATAATAGTTACGGGCTACTTTCGTTAAATTCTAATCAACAGACATTATGAGATCTCAGTTCTAAAGCCATTATTTGAAATATATGGTTAGAAAAAATAATCGCATATTTCAATTATTTCTTTATCTTTTTCATTATGTTATTTTTAAAATTATTAATATGTGTTTTTTTTAATTTTCCACAGCTACAGATCCTCAACAGCAAACTAGAATCAAGCGTTCCCTCAATTTCATAAGTGTGATTCCAGACGATGATACATATTCTAATATAGCTTTAGAATGGTCTACTCCCCCAGGCAGCTCAGTCATGCTTGTGATTCCAGACGGTAGTATTTGCTGGTCCAGCTGCTCTTTTCTCTTCCACTTTCTCTATTTTTTCTTCTTTTTTTTTCTTTCTTTTTATTTTGAGTGCCTCATCACTAACGAGAGATCTCGGTTTATATTTTTATTTTGGTGCTATTTTTTTTATGGGTCTTTTTTGTCTTCATCTCTTTTTTTCTTTAATAAAAGTGTCTGTCTTGTCTTCATCTCCTTTTTTTAATAAAATTGTGGTTTATTACTTTATTAAATAGATATATATAATAATAATTATATTTTTAAGTACACTGTCACTTATCTATTTTCTTATATATATTTATATATCAATAATAAGATTTTAAAAAAAAAAGGAAAAGTTTAAAGAATATTTATGATTTATTTATTAATTATATCAATAAAAAATTTATTTATTGATTGTAAATCATGGATATACTGGTTGGTGTCATTATTTTCACAGTGGCAGCGTGAAATACGGCGGGAAAATGCCAACTTCCCGACAGAATTTCGCGCCATGTCAGCCTTTCGATAACAATATAAATATTAATATAAAAAAATACCGTTGATATTCTCCCACCCTTTCTTTACATTTCCCACCTTCAATTCTCATTTCTCTTTTGAAGACTAAAGCTAATAATTACATCAATTAAACAAACTCCAGAGTAACAATATCACACTCAGGAAGTTGAAAAAAGCTTGCTGGGTTTCAGAGCTCACATCAATGGAGTAAGAAAAAAGATCACCATTGTTTATTTTCTCTTCTTTTCATGCACTTTCTTTAAGCTAATCACACCTTCATCTTCACTCTTCTTTCAAGAAAGCTTGGAGAAGAGTACTACAATGAGAGAAAAGTGATGGTGATGGAGTTGGTAAGAGATCTCAAGTAGGGAATCTGCTTGAATTTCAGCAACAGGTAATGCATGTCCATTTTGTTCCATATTGTTTAATTTTAACATTTGTTGTGGTTGTTCTTGAGTGTGGAATTATGTGCATTCAATAATTTGTTGTTGTGGATGTAGTTTGAAAGATGAGAATAGCAGGAGAAGATGAAGTTATGGTTATTGGTGATGGATGTGGAGGAAAGGAGGAGAGGATGTTAGTGTCAGTGAGAATAAGGCCTCTGAATTCAATGGAGATTGCAAGGAATGAGTTTTCAGTTTGGGAGTGTATTAGTAACACCACCATCATGAATCAAAACAAATGTTTTTATGAATTTGGTGAGTGTTTTGCTTCCTGTTTAGTTAGCATAGATCCAACTGTTCTTATGCATTTTGTTATATTTTTCAATGATAGATAGAGTATTTGGTTGTGAGTGCACAACAAAGAAAGTGTATGAGAATTCAGCAAAGGAAGTAGTTCTTTCAGTTGTCAATGGTGTTAATTGTGAGTTTCTCTCTTCTCTGCTTGTTTCTGTTTCTGTAATTTTGTCATTAAAACTCATGAATTGTGTTTGTTTGTTGTTTAGCAAGTGTTTTTGTTTATGGCCAAACAAGCAGTGGAAAGACATACACAATGAATGGAATTACAGAGTGTAGTGTTGCAGATGTATATGAATACATAGAAAGGGTACTCTTTATGTTCACTTGAGAGTCATTTGGGATTACATGAGTTTGTGTGTTTTGAGTTTGTTTTTGTTGCAGCATGAAGAGAGGGAATTTGTCTTGAAGTTTTCAGCAATTGAAATATACAATGAAGTTGTAAGAGATCTACTAAGTACCGATGCTAGGCCTCTTCGTGTTCTTGATGACCCAGAGGTATAAAAAAACAATCAATGAAATGTAATCAAAGGGAAAAAGGGGTTCATGCTGACACTTTTTCTTTTTAGCGAGGAACATTTGTTGAGAAACTTAGAGAAGAAACAGTAAGAAACAAGGATCATCTTAAGGCATTGCTTTTGTTTTGTCAAGGTTGTAATAAGGATTGTTTGTTTCAACTCATTGAATTTTTATTTTTAATGCTGATCATTGTTTTTTTCTTTATTTTCTTTTCGATCAGCTCAAAGACAGATTGGAGAGACCTCTTTGAATGAAATGAGCTCAAGATCTCATCAAATTCTAAGACTTGTATGTAAATATTAATTTGATTAGTTGTTGTTCTGTTGCTCATTGTTAGATTTCTGCAGACAATTGAAAGTTCTGCTAGACGGTATTCGGATAAGGACAGTTTCAGCACCTTGTCTGCCAGTGTGGTATGAAGTTTCTCTTTATCACTTGAACTTTGAATAATCAAAAAAATCAATTAGACACAAAAGGTTGATCCTTTTTTAGCTTGGGAACAGAATTTCATTGATTTGGCTGGAAGTGAACGAGCATCTCAGGCCTTATCTGAAGGCATTAGACTTAAAGAAGGTTCCCACATAAACCGAAGCTTGTTGACACTCGGGACTGTCATTCGTAAACTAAGGTTGTTGAAATCTTCTACATTTTCTTTCTGTTCTTATATTTTTTGCTCTTCATCTTCTATCTACCCTCTCGAATTCAGTAAGGGAAGAAACGGGCACATACCATATCGAGACTCAAAGTTGACTCGCATATTGCAATCTTCATTGGGTGGTAATGCAAGAACAGCGATAATTTGCACGATAAGCCCTGCTCGAAGTCATTTTGAGCAATCCAGAAATACGCTTTTGTTCGCTAAATGTGCAAGAGAAGTTGTTACTAGTGCTCATGTCAATGCAGTCATGTCAGACAAGGCCATGGTAAAGCATTTGCAGAAAAAACTTGCTACATTGGAGACTGAACTTAGATATACCAGCTCAACCTCCGGCACTTTCCATTCCGTAGCTCTGAGGGAGAGAGATGCTCGAATCAGGAAAGTATGAATTTCTTTTTTCTTTTCTTTTTTTCTGAAGTAATGACATAAACTCTCTTTATGGGCATGTAAATCATATATCATATTTCTTTGTAGATGGAGAAAGAGATGAAAGAACTAATTCAACAGCGAGATCTTGCTCAGTCTCGGCTTGAGGATTTGCTGTTAGTGGTAGGGGATGAACAAGCTTCCAGAGAATGGGTACTTGTGTTTCTCAAAATTCCAACTATTAATTCTGCAACGTTATATCGATATGTATATATGTATCACTCCATTCTTTTTTTCGCTTTTGATAGGATGAACTTAGCCAGCTTTCAGCATCTTATGTATCAAATGCATATGATGATGTACTTTCGGCATCTGATACCACTTTTGATCCACTAAAAGAAGAATATTATACCTCACCGAGGAATTTAAGTATTGGTCCAATGTCCAATAGTGTATTGGTAACGCGTCAATGGACAGAGGAGGCCGAGCAAGACTCTTACTCTGATTTCGAAGACCTCTGCAAGGAAGTGCAATGTATTGAGGTAGTAGAGCAGAAAACAAGTGCAAACAAAGAGTCCAATCCATTGCTAAGTGTTAATCACCAGAAGCATGCATCTCAAGGTGCAAGTTTTAACACTGATAATAATCTTGTTAAGTTGTGCCCGAATGAAGTATCGGCACTCTCATTAGTGAAAGAGGAGGAAATACAGAATGTGAGAACAAATGGAACTGATACCATAAGGGTGTACAGTGATGAAAGCTATAGAAGCTTGGCACTAAGGAAAAGCAGGAGTTGCAGGGCCACAATGATGATGCCTAGCCAATGTGTGAAAGACTTCCATACAAGACCTCAAGGTATCTATCAAAAGCACATTGCATTAGGATCTAATCCTGAACAAAAAGCTTCTAATGATGTGTTCAAGAAACCGAATAAAAAATGTGTTTCTGAAGATAATATTACCAGCATATGTGAATTTGTTACCGAACTGAAGGAGATTGCTCAAGTACAATATCAGAAAACGACAACCGATAGCCAGGTCCGCTAAGAAATACTGTGCACAAAATTTACTGCATTTTACTGCTGTTGTTACTCTTGATTTAATTTTCTTTGTGTATGTTTTCAGGAGTTAAGACAAAGTGAAGATTTTGGAATGACGAGCAGTGTGAAGGACATCGGGCTTGATCCAATGACAAACTGGTCGATGGAATTCGAGAAAAGGCGGAAAGACATTATAGAGCTTTGGCATGCATGCAATGTTTCCTTGATCCATAGAACATACTTCTTCCTTCTTTTTAAAGGCGATCCAGCGGACTCGGTTTACATGGAAGTTGAACGTAGGCGACTCTTATTTCTCAAGGACACATTCTTTTCAAGGTAAATGTACATTCCTCAGCTTTCATTATATATCATTTCTCTATTAACTGGGTAACTATGTATAACAATGATTTACAATGAATAGCATGAGAAATCTTCGTCGAGAAAGGGAAATGCTATGTAGGCAAATGTGGAGAAGGTTATCGGCAATTGAAAGAGAGAGACTTTACTCAAAATGGGGAATCGAATTGTGCTCCAAGAAAAGAAGGATGCAGCTCGCAAACCTATTGTGGTCTGAGACGGAAAACACGGAACATGTCAGTGAGAGTGCATCTCTAGTTGCAAAACTAACCGGTTTCCTGAAACCCGAGCATGCACTTAAAGAGATGTTTGGACTGAGCTTTACACCACAAATGATGTACAAGAGGTCATGCAGCTGCAGAAATGGACTGTATTCCAATTCGAAATCAATCCAATTCTTCTGATTCTACTCCGTGAATGCTGTACATTTTTCTATTTCAATAATATCCTGCTGTGAAAGAGGAGGTTGTGGGTCACTGTACAGCTACAACATACATCATAACAAGCATGCCAAACAAATGAAAGCTTTGATAATGCTTCACCCTCTGAAATGATGAGTGTTTCTTGATTTTCAATGAAAACCATGGATTTATTGATTTCACAAAATTTGGGCGGAAAAAAAAACCAACAACAACAACAACAACAAAAGAATCAGTTCAGGAAACAACAAGGGTTATTTACACACAAAGAAATGCACAAGGGTGGGGCATCTATGATTTGAGGACAGCTCCTTCAGTTATCTTCCAGCCTGACTTGGAGAAGCTCATCTCGTACCTTGAGGTGTAGGTTGTGTTGTAGGAATCATTGTGCTCAGGCTTAACTGGGTCGGTTAGGCGAGCTGCCTCCTCGATTGTTGCCTCCACCATAGCTCGATTACCATCAACTGAAACAGTCACACTATCAATTGTCACGCCTAACAGCTTGTATTCCCAAAACCAACCGCGTTGTGAAATCTCTGCTGCTCGATCAGCCCAAATCTTTAGCATTCGACCATCCAAAACCTGTCAATGACTCCAATGCATAAATGGCTTTTCCATGACTACTAGAAATGATACCACTTTGCAATGAAGGCTTAAAAATAAACCGCCTAATTATAAAAGACATGGTTGACAGCTAGGAGGGTTGGCTTTTTGCTCCAACCTAAAATTGAATTAATTTCACAAGGGTACCCTACAAAGGCATGTCCTGTTGGAATTTGGATGTGATAACAGTGCAGTAGAACATCAACATAACACTGGCTAGGTTAGGGATCATAGACCTATATAAGAATGCAACTTCAATAAAATTCAACTGAAGCAGCGTAACACACGATCATTGAACAAGAATGCGAATTAGGTTGGAGCAGCACACAAATAGATCCTTCATTTTTTCAATAGCAACATTCATGAAAAATAGAAATTTTCAAGTACATCAACTATCAACAATGTACAGCAAGATGTGGCAGGCACCAGTAATTAAAAAATGTCTGTTGGAAGTGTAACAGGTAGTGGATTGTTGAGAAAAGTATTAGTCAATAATAGAAGTGAGAAAACTTGTGCTTAATGTATACGCTAAGGCTTTCCTCAATGTCACTATAAAGAAACTATAAAATGCAACTTGTGTCTGATAACACTGGCCTCATCACTACACTCAGAGAAAGAAAATTTAATTCCATAATATGTTCACAAAAAGTTCTCACTGAATAACTTGATAATGAAAATGTGGCACCTATTCAGCCACATGGTTTGAAGAATTACTTTCATTACTGGAAAGAAGCATCAGCCATTTATGCAGAAATTATAGAAGAAAGAAGAGAATGCATTTCTCACCTCTGGCAGTTCTGCAAGATAATGATCAGGTCCCAAAGCATGGGATTTAACATTTTGCCACTTGCAAACTAGATTTTCAGCAAGCCTGGCATCCATTTTGGGTATCTCCTCTACCAAGTTATCATTTGATGATGCATCTGAAACACAGGTGATATTAGCATATCTTTCCTGATTATATTAAACAGAAGCAAAGTACAAAAGCAATTGGAATAATGTAGGCATAGGAGATTAAACTATTACCCATAACAGCCATTGCTGAACCTATTTCTTTCCCAGTTATGGAAGGCCCATTTCTTCCTTGTATAAACTTGAGCCCTGCTAGAGTCAAAAAACCAATCACCAGCCCCCCACACATAATCTTTATGCTTGTATCTTTTATGGTGTATGTTAGATCTTGCCCATCATGATCTTCAGAACTAGGTTCTCTAGACACCTCGGCTTGAGCCCCTGATTGATCTAAATCAATCCCCTCAATGGACTCATCATTTTGCATCTCTGGAGAAGAATTAGGCCATCCATTATTTTCCCCTATATCCACCCTTGCCATCATGTTTCCCAATGGTAACACTTTCTGCAAAGCCTGAAAGGCACTTGACTTGACATTGCCAAGTGCATTAGTTGCCACAGCCCCAATTTTAACTATAGCTGCAGCAGCAGCTAAAGGTGAAGCTCCACCTCCCTCTAGACCCTCTAGATACCTAAGGACACTAGGGTCATCATAGTAATCTCCAAGCCTGAATTGTACACCTTTTGTATCTCTAAATCTTGGGAAAACTACCTCCGTAAGCCAGGTTTCTAACAGTTTGCATATCCCAGGAAGAAGATCATTTTCATTGTTGGCATCAGAATTTTCCAAAATAAACTCTAAAATGGATGGGTCTTTGTGTGGTGAATTCTCACTATCTATGCCTAACCACAAGTGGCAGCCATCAAGATCTCCCACAAGCAGGGAACAAAGGGCCCTTTCAAGTGCAAAATTTATCTCATCATCAGTGCTGCTGGTGAAACCAGAAAGAGAATCTACTGAAGATTCCTTGGTTTGCTGAAGTTCAAGAAACAGCCTGTCTGCTTCCTTGATAAGATGGGGCTTCTTACGAACAAAGGCCTCAGCAACATATGCAAGTGCCGCACCATACACTTCAGATCTCTCTGCCAGGATGTTACTTGGTGTTGTGGCAAATAATTCTACCTTCAGAACCGAAATTCAGCAAACATCAGTAACAAGACTACAATGCACAAGATAGAAAATCCCCGAAAATATATCTTACCTGCTCAGAAGCTGTCATACGTAAAAATGCTTCATTCATAAATTCTTCACGAGTGAATCCTCCTCCTATGGCAGCAACACCTCCTCCGCCGACACTCCATAATATATTACGGACACCAAGCAGGCCTTCCTCCCGTCTTATTCGGTACTCTTCATCAAGGGGCATTGCTAAAAGCTCAAGAACACAACGAGGGGTAATCTCTTCCAAAGTCTCATCAATCTGAGCCTGCAAATCCAGTGCAAGGTTGCTTGCTCCTTCCTCCTGCATTCACCAGATTGAGTTGTGCATTTGGTATCCAAGCATGGTTGTGTCTCAAAGATGCAGGATATACCCATCAGAATATATGTGCAGAATATGTGCTACCATACATTTTCAGACAAACATACAAGAACAACCACAAGACCATAGAGGACTATTTTATGAGTAAAAGATACAAATTGAAGGAACCAGTGGCGCTTTCAATCTTAGCATCACTAGTTCCCCTTATGGTAATAGTGTTACTAAGAAGACTCAGAAATCTTGATGACAAAACTATGTAAAACTCAGTGTTATTAAAAGCGAGAAAGGCGCTCGCCTAGGCGCTCAAGCGAGGCAAGACCTTAGCACCTCAACACCCTCTGGGCAAGGCGCCTTCAATGAGGCGAGTCTAGGCGAGCGCTTTTTGCCTGGCGCCAGGCATTAAAAAGGCGCGTCTGTCTTATTTTTCTTGATATAAGCCTTTTATTTAATGCTTTCAATTAGTGTTTATTGGAATTCTAAAAAGGCACATTTACTAATAAAGTATGAAATAAATTTAGGGGAGAAAAATTAGGTGGTTTTAAAAAGGCACGCTTGTTAATAAATAAGGAAATAAATTTAGAGGAGAAAAATTAAGAGGTTTAAATGCATAGTTGCTATTTTTTAAAACTAATGATTAAATTAAGGAATTAACTAATCAATTAGAGATAATTGAAGAGGTGGCAAAATTAGCATTTGCCATAAAAGTCTGACCAGGATAGCATACAACGACAAAAGATGAAGATGAAACAAGGTTGGTGTTTTGGTGGAAGCATGTGACTTTAATTATTCTAAAAATTATATATATGTAATATATATATATATATATTAACTAGCACTTTACTTTGTTCGGGCGAGCGCCTTTCGTAGCGCCTCTTGCCTCGGGTAGGCAATAAAATGTCTTAGCGCCTAGCGCTTTTAATTACACTGGTAAAACTTTAGTTGATCTCTTCAATGATGGAAACTTGACCATAAAGTTATAAACTATTCAAATTAACTCCGTACAAGTTGTTCTTAATCTATATTACTCTAAAGAAAATTTTGAATGCATTGGTAAAGCATCAAAGTTTGATTGTCTAACATGACCCCAAAAATGAAAATTAAGTAATAATAGATTGCAAAGCAAAGGGCATGCAACATTCAAAAAGCAAATGCAGACATTTTCCAGATACAAGACCCTTAAAATGGATCATTTTTACCTGCAGTAATTTGAGAGCTCTCTCAAGCACCTCACAACAAGCAACAAAATCAGGAGGGCTCAGTGTCATCGCCTCCCTTGACTGGTCCACATAAGCAAGCGCCATCGCCAACACAACATCCTGCTTGAACTGCTTGGGCAGCCTCTCAAGCAACAACCCAGCCCCAACCTGAAGCACCATCTCCGCCTGTCCTGCCTCCTGCAGCACACACAATGCCCCCGGAACCTACCCAAACACAACACCAAAACAAACCAACACCGCTCACCACAACAAACATCAACCGCAAACTCATTGAAACAAAAAGAGTAAACACCTTGTCCCATGGTACGCGGGTGGTGAGAGTGGACCCAGGATCCTCAAGCAACCCCCGGGTGTACTCAGCGCGGGAAGACGGATCCATGAGCGTCTCACAAGCAGCCTGGAGGATCTGGCGGCGAGCAAGAAGCGCCTCCTGGCTATACCCATACTGAGGCGGCCTCGAAACTCTTGCTTCAAAGGCCCTCTTCACACCATCTGCCAAGAAATGCGCCTCCGCTCCAAGAATCTAAACCAAATAAAAACCAAAAAAACCCTAAAACAAAAAAGCCAAGAAAACCAAAGAACAAAGAGCAAAAAACAAGCAAACGAGGAAGCCAACCTGGTAGAAGTGGAGAGGAAGGGGGAGGGAGCGATCGGCGGAGGAGGGAAGAGGAGGCGGGGAGAGGACGGAGAGAAGGGAAGGAGGGTCTGGGGAGGAGGGGAGGAGCTGGAAATCGGTGAGCAGACGATCGGCCCATTTCGTCGAACGGGTTGCGGGCATTGGATGCTTGTGAAGCTTCGAGGGTCTGGAGACTGGGAACGGCGCCATGGATGGAGGTTTGGGAAGGAGAGGGCAAGGAGAGGAGAGGCAAGCGATCCCCACCGGCTTCAGCGCCTCCATTGCTGCCAGCTCTCAAGCTCTCGAGCTCTCGAGCTCTCTCGATGGAGTTCGGGGAAAGCGAGGGAGAGATGAATGATAGGGCTTGTACTGAGGATTGCTTGGAGTTGTGAAAAGAAAGTGTCTTAGTTTCCACATGTAGGGGTTTTTTTGCATATTTTACCTAATTGGCCAATAGGAGATCTCCACGTGTGTGAAAAATAAAATGGGTTTAATTGCATAATTGCCCGTTGGACAATAGGTTGTCGCCACGTGTACGGATCTTTTGCAGATATACACCCGTAAAAGAGCTTATTTTAAATGTTTTTTTTTTTTTATCTTTTTGCATGGATGTCCAGATAAAATAAGTTATTTAAAAAGATGAGTTTTGGCGCTCATTGCATAGTAACAAATATAAAAAAATGGGGTATTTGCAAATTGAATTCTGAAAACAGTGATAGAAAATGAAAACTAGGAAAATGTTCTCCAAAGGAAACAGATTGACTGATTGAGATATATAAACATCAGTATCAAGATTTTATGCTCATCTGAAGCATGAAAGCTTCAAGAAAAAATAAATAAATAAATTACAAAATAGAAATTAAGAAAAAAAAAAAAAGGGGAAAATTAACTTTAGTTTCATGAAGATGAGATGATAGCTTTGAGTGCATTTCTAATAGAAGGATACTTAAATGAGAAGCCTAATTCCTTGGCTTTTGCAGGGATAACTTTCTGTCCATCCAAAACCTGCAACACATTTAATGGCTAATTGTTTGTGAACAAAAAAAAAGAACAAAACAATAAAAAAAAACTTTTTTTTTTAAAGGTGGTGGAAAAGGAACACATACAAGAGTTGCACCTTCACCCAACACTGCTTTGAGTGCAAAATCAGGTACAGGAAGCCAGGAAGGCCTGCCCATAACATTGCCCAGTTCTTTACACATTTCTGACAGCCGAACAGGGTTCGGTGCCGTTCCGTTGATTACTCCTGGAATTCATAGGACTCACATTTTGCGAACGAAACTAACTGAATTATACGGCACTTCATTTTCCAATTTCATGCACAGAATGTTATCTTTCATTCATATATAAGCACTAAGAATTAGCTCAATCATGTGAATCTTTAGATGATGATGGGTGTATACAAATAAAACGAAATCATATCTATAAGAAGAATAGTTACTACCTTTGTAAGATGGATTTGTTAGAGCTTCACATATCAAATTGACCAGATCATCAAGATGAATCCAAGAAAACCTGCAAAATTACCGCGGCTGTTAACATTAAACTTAACAGTAGCTGGTAATTGATTTGTATAATTTTGGAAAATATATCATAGACCCTTAATAATATTATCCTGAACACCAAAGAATTGCAAATGGATGAAAACCTGTGACTCACAGCTAAGACAGCAATAATCTGAAAATGATAATATTTCATTAACTTCAATAACAGAGAATGAAGTTTCTAAAGGGGTTACTGACTTACCATTGATTTCCTGTTCCCAGAGGACCGCCGGCAAACATCATGAAGAGAGGAATCATTTTGGCTGCCGAAAGAGCAGAAATTAAAGCAAGAATAAGTTGCTGGAAATTTTAGTTCGTCAAGTCACAAGAAGATTATACATTCTGCAAAGCCATCTAATAATAAATAAGCAACATAAAGAACAATATATATATATAATCAGATTTAGTGTCATGATGTTGAGGATGATTATCAAGTGAATTTTAATGATCGATAGCTCAGGCTTATGCCAAGTACTAAAAAATGCACTAATCATCCTTTATCCTCAAAGATATAATCTAGTCTAATTAGAATACTCCATAAGACAACACTTGCCACCAAACATCTTCGGTGAAAAATAGGAAATCATAATGAACAAAGCAAACCTAAAGCACCACCATCTTTGCCAAGAACAACACCAATGCGGATAAGTACCAATCTAACATCTTTATCTACTTCGAGAGCCCTTCCTTCCCATTCTCTACATACCTGAATAATTTATTTCAGAATAATATTAGCATAATATCTTTAACCAACAGAAAAAAAATGCTGATTGATCACCAACCAAAGTATATAAATTCATCATTGCAATTACTTAAAAACATGTAAATAGGTTTAATAACTCAAACTACTGTAAAGAGTAAGAGTATGATTCTCTATTAAGAATATGATTCAATAGATTCAATCATATTCACACAAAAAAGAAAAAAGAACTGGTTTGCCCAAACCTCCTTAAGGTATTACCTCTGATAGGTAGTCATGTCCTGAGGGGCTTGTCTCATCAAAAACCTTATTTTCATTAGTGCCTGCAAGTTTTGAAAATGGAAATATATTAAAATATATACATTTGCAGTGAATATAAAATAAAATGACTCTATCATATACAAATAAAATCATAAAGTTAATCAACAAACATTGGTGCACAACCTGAGGTAATGAATTGTGGTGAAGGTAGACAAAAGATGGAGTTAAAGGCATGACTGCAAGACAGAGGGTGCCCTGATGGCACAAACAGGCTATCTAGTAGGGCACCCAAACAAAGTTGATGTATGGAGAGGGGCAATGGCATCCACGACAACATTGCAAAGGCAAGCATCTCATGTAATTTAGGCAGTGGCTTGGTTTCCCAAGACCAAGAATCAGCTAAGATACAATGATAAGATATGAAATAAGATACACTCCATCATAATGTAAATGAAAACAAGATTCAAACAGATAATAACAATTCTAACCGGCCCCCTCTAGTTGGAGCAGGTAATTTCTAACTTGCAGAAGAATATAGAAATATAGCAAGAAAGGAAGGTGGAGTCACAGATAGGTATAGAAGTTCAGTGCCAATAACGCCAATAGTCACTCCTCTCAAGGCACTCACATGATCAAATGTATAAGACACGGACAGAAACATGTAAACAAGGTGAGGGTGACATCTTAAAAGATAGTTTTATTGAGAAAATCTCAACATTGCTTTGTTGGTTACTTTGAAGTGCAAATATATCCACAAGCACCAGACCACTACCAACACCCTACCAGAAGAAAGTAATGTACTAAAAAATTTATAGCCAAAATCATGTAAATTTCTCTATAAGTGTATCTCCACCTAAGCAATGTAATCATGAAACTGGAGACAGATAGAACTTCAGTCATAGAAGTACAAGTAATTTTTGGCAAAATACAAAAACACGTAGGAAGCATTCATCATGAATTTGGTAAATAAAAATTGTGTAAAAACTTAAATTAACGCACCATAATAACCAATTGCTGTTGCACTAACTAAAACTGAAGGGCGAACATCTGCATTCATTTGGTTTATCAAATGTACAACCTTTACATGTCAAAAATGAAAATCCTCAGAAATTGCAGACAGTATTTCTGCTAAATTAATGATTCTAGTAAGGAAGATGTATAATTTAAAAAATCTAAATTAGCAATGGAAAGGTCAAGAGGTAACCTTTCCAGTAACATTTATACGACTTTGTTTAATCTCCTTCTTTATCTGAAAGCAACAGATAAAACTAGTGAATGAATTTTTAATTGGGTAACTATGCCGTAATAAATGATTTGGGAGTGGTATACAATTAAGAAAGAAACGCCATCCAACCTCAGGTGACCATCTAGTGCTTATCGGCATTCCAGCCAAGTTAACAACAGCATCTGAAACTTGAATCGAGTTCCCCCATTCCTGTTCCTCGGCAATAGTAACTTCAGGGAAGCTTTTAACTGTTGCATCAGAGAAAAAAAAAAGGACAAGTGAAATAGAAGAAACAACTTCTTCCTACTGATACATTAGGAGAAAAGGAAACATGAAATTAAAAGCAAAGTACGTCTTTTCATACTTACATGAGAATCTATGATATTTTTTACAACATGGTCCGTAACCCAAAACCAAGCATAATAGCAACACCATAATCTACTTGATTTTGCTATGTTCCATGACTACTAAGGAATGCATCAAATTTATACAACCTAACATGGGTAAGACATGAGTTTATCAATTCTTAAGTGTATAGAATTGCATCTTAGCAATTTAGATAAATCGAAATTCCATCTCTTCAAATAGAAAATTCAAGGTTAGAAATGAAAACAACATGCAGGATAAAGTTAAAAACCACAACAAGAATCATTAAAATATGTAGATATTACCTTCTTACCAGGAAAAATTAACTGAGCATTTCTTCTTGACCGTGTTAAAACATGTACTCCATGATTATCTACAAGAAGAAATCAAAATAAAGAGCACTAAATAAGTCTTAGTGAATGAATTCAATAGGGTTATACCATGAAGCAGCAAAGGTTGTGTCTAAAAACCATTTGCGAACTTTGAGAAAGCTTTAGTTGCTGCCAAATAGACTTAAGTATTTCAAAACAAATAAAAAAATGAATGGCACTTCTAGAAATATGTATATATATCTATATACATAGACAAGATAAAACTCCTTTCTTCATGGAAGAGACTAGCTAAGTACAAAGTTGGCATGTGGCATATGTTTTGTTATCAGGGCATTTATAATTCAAATCCACTCATTGACCAGAAACTCAAAATGGATTTTTTTCTCTCAAGTATGCCACAAAGCTCCTTTCTGTTTCTAGGTCAAGGGTTTTTGTAAGAAGTGCTAACATATGCAAGAGAGTTTTCCATGGACATTAAAGCCTTTTCATAACTGCTTGACATACCACATAGAATTGAAACAACCTTAGCATTTTACATTGCAAATATTTATGACCTAACATTGTAACATCTGAATCCACATTCAAAATAAACAAAACACAAAAAAAGAATAAAAACACCAGTGTGAGAACTGCACATATGAATATAAACATAAAGGGATAGACAGAAAAAAGCACTTTCAATAGGTATGAAGGCATCAAGCGCATTCCATATAAAGCACGAGATTCTCTCAGAGATGAACCAGGGAATTCTTGCGAAATATATATGGGAACTTCATGACTTAATACAATTCAGAAATAAGAAAGCCAAACTGTCTATATTGATCAACATGTTTTAGCAAATAAAGTTTTCTTGCCTACAAAAATTTAGACAAGTATGATTATACCCTAAAATTTCATATGCTCTTTAACATCCATCAGAATTCGAGCAAAACCTGAAAGTAACTTTTGAACCAATCGCCGACCGATAAAACCAGTAGCTCCAGTTATAGATATAACCATCTTATTCTCCTGAAGCAAATAACCAGAGTTTAACAACAACATAGTAAAATGTAATGCAAACAATCTAAAACAAAGTCAAGGTCATAGCTTCCCATATGGAGAAAAGAACATCCGCAAGGTATATGCCATTAATTAGCTACAGAATTCTTAGTATCAACCACTGCAAGCAACTTGGAGAAAATAAACCAGTCTTGTCTAAACATGATACCCCTGAGTGGTTGGTCAGAATGAAATGTGGAATTTCAGATGAAAGGACTAATGGGACAAGAATTAAGCAGGTTCTTCTTCCTGACTAGATTAGGATTAATGCTCATTCACACAGCTCCATGGAAGTAATAGAAATCCTACTCCAAATGAGCTGTATCCAATACTAGTTCCAGGGATGATTGGATGGATAAAATCATTAACAGTTGTTCTTCAAAAAATGCCATTCCTTACTCTCATACTTCAACAGTTTAAGATGTTGATTTTGCTTTTGACCTTCAACATCGTGATATCAAATTAGTGCTAAATATATCATATTTCAAGGAATTTGAGCAAAGTTGTTGCAGACGCGGGGCATGTTCAAATCAGAGCAGCATATGAGCTGAACTAAATTAGATTACGGTCTAGACTTAAGTTTAACAAGGAAGCTAATCATGTGGAGGATTTTGTGTAAGTAAATTAATTAAAATGTAAAAAAAGGATGTTGTAATTGTGAGGAGAGGATCACAAAGAAGCAAACAACATATTCCACTATGAATGAATCATTGCTTATGCCATCAGCTTCAAAGGATGCACCACCCACAGCATGTACAAATTATTAGGCTAGCTACCTAAGTCCACCAACACTTGCTTCGCAATCAAAACAATCTGCCTTAGGTTAAAAGGAACCCTATTACAAGTCTAAGAAGAGACTTAAAGAAGCTCTTCACTGCAATAATTCTAAATCTTGAATTAGACTACATTATGAAGCTCTAAAGAAAGAGATGACATAAAAGGTGCTACAGGCCTGTCAGTCAACAAAGCAATCCTTTGAATACAAGTACAGCTAAAATTTGCCATCATCCCCGTCAGGAATAAAAAAGAAGAAATTCTAACAAGAATTGATTTTTAAATTATCTCATCTGTGACCGCATAACTCATAAGGATGTTCCATGTAAGTTTCACAGGATAAGTATAAACAGAATCAAATCAAATCAATTCAAATAATAAAAAAAGATGAATTCTTGTCTCTCGGCTTTGATTGTTACCAATGTTCAACACCCAATGACTCATTCTTATTAAAATTATCAAAAACAAAACAAGAATCAGAACCAATTCCAAGCATTGACAACTTTATTTTCAACTAATCCCATCAAGATACAACATGAAAGTTTAAAGATTCAAGCTAAAATCCAGGATTTCATAACACAATGCAAAATCAATCAAGAACTTTGATACCTTGAGGGACTGTGCATTGCCAGAGCTCCTGCTACAGAGGAAAACCCCATGGCTTCTCTTAAAACTCTGAAACCAAGAACAAAGAGATAACAAAAACAGTATGAAAGAAACATGAAAGAAAAGAAGAGAGAAACTAGATATCCAGAAGATGCTCACCATCATGGAATGGGGATGAGGAGAAGAAGGGAACGGAGCAATAGTGCTGCTAAACAACTCCATTGATGAGCACGAGAGAGACGAGAGCGAGAAATCACTGTGGAGCCAAAACGATGAAGCGGGCGAGCGTTGCGTGTCGGGAAAGCCACCACTCGGAAATTGTTATCTTGAACCATTTTTTTTTTTTAATTTAACGTAAATGATTATTAGCAAATGCACTAATTAATTAGATTTACTTACCGACTTCTTAAAAAAAAAATCCCCGCAATATAACTTTAGAAATGTGAAACCATTGTTTTTCCTGTAGAAGACCCCCACCCCGTCTGTAAATAATATTAATAAATAATATTTGGCTCAAATATACTGTAAATAAATAATATTATTGGGAGAAAAATTTTAACCCTGTTTTTTTTGTATTGTACGATTGGCATATCTAATGGTTAACTTAAAGCAAAATTACAATGGTTATTTTTTTAAAAAATATTTACTGATTTTTTTTTATGGGGTGGGGGATTATTCACATGTTGATTTTTTTATTGTATTTTTTTAAAAAAAAATATTATATTTTAATTAATTTTGATTTTTTTAGATATTTTTTTAAAAAGGAAAATAACAGACAATTTTATATATATTTGTGGGAAATACAAGTAAATATGATTTTAAGTGATACTATTTTTTTTTTATTATACAAGCACAACTTTTATATATATATATATATATTCATATATAAAATAATATATTAATTCTTATTGTTTAAATAATCAATTCATTTTTTTCCCTTACAAAAACACTAAACACCATTTAAATAGCTTGAACCTCACCTGTTTAATGATCTAAGAAAATTCATAATTAAAAGTAGAGAATTTGCCTAAAAACTTTAAATAAAATAGAGTTCAAATCAAAACATACATAAATATGATTAACAAAGAATTTTTAAATTGAGAATTAATAATTTGATAAAGACATAATTGAGAGAAATAGTTTTTGTCTAAATCAAATAATCAATTTGTTTAGACAATAACCTTCACTTAAAGTATTTAATGTCAAATGTTGACTCCTATAGTTCTCAAAATACATAAGGACAAAAAGGGAGAAACTTTTTATAATAATAATTTTTGGAAGTCTTACTTAACATTAAAGCAAAGTTTTACTAAAGTCCATTTTTTTTAGTTTAGTGGTTAATTTTCTAACAACTCTTTTCTTTAAATTTCAACAACATTAATTTTATTCAATTAATGAGCTTTTAGTGATTGAAAGTTATTTTTGCATATTTTAAAAATATTGCCAAATAAATCGTTAAACTCATTATCTATAAAGACGGCTCAAGGATCAGACTATTAAAACATTAATTTTAGAGTTTCCAATTTTGACTCCCTTGTTATTAATTTCAAGACTTTAGAATTTTTAATAATAATTTTGAAGTCTTAAAATTTAGAGATCTTCCATAATTATTTATTATAATAAATTAACATGGTAAAATTTTTTAATTTAGTGATTAATACTTACTTAATATTATATAATCTCACTAATTTTTTAAAATTTTCTTTTTTTTCTCTATATCATCTATAATAGTTTATTCTAAAAAAATGCACTACTAATCTAACATCAATCTTGTAATTATAAATAAATAGTTTTAAATTTATTTATATGGTTACTCTTTTTTTTCTTTGTTTTTGAGTTTCCTTACAATTTTCAAATGTATTCATTTTATCATAAATGATGACGTCAGTTCTATGGGCTTATAAAAAGTATTAAACAAATATTTCATATTGAAATTTAATTTTAGGCATTCAACTCTATTCGACTCATTAATTTCTAAATTCACTATGAGTCCTACAACAGATCTTTATTTATTTTTTTCATTTTTATGAAAATGACAAGTGGTATATATATCCCAAGGTGAGTATGGGCTGGGAATTAATCATTTAACTCATACACCCTTACTTTTGTGACATGAAGTTTGGGCGACAAACTCACATCTATTACCGGAGATCCATTATTATTGATGTTGAAACTCGAACTTGAGACCTCTTAAATGTCTCACACTTACTTTTTCGCAATGAGCTAATATTACTAATTTACGAGCTAACGACCTTTGGGTCTATTGGTACACGGGTCGCCAATATAGCTCTCACCGAGTGGTGAGAGTTCGATTCTCGGCTGAGGGCACATTTCTGGGAGTTGTGAATAGTAATTGTGTACAAGTGGTTCCAGCGCCCACGTGAGCGTGGCCCTATCTCCACTTATTCCACTAAGGTAGCGTTTAGATGGCAGTGTAATGGAACAAGGGGGAATGAAGTAATGAAGGAGAGTGGAAAGGAATGGGTAGAGGATGGTAATGAAAAAGTTGTTTGGTTGGAGAGATAATTCATTGGGAATGTGAAAAGAAAAAAGTGGGGTTATGCTAAGATTACATTTTTACCCCTTGTATAAAAAATGATATTTTTTTTATAAGTAATTATTATTTATAAAATAATCAAACATAAATATTTTATTATTATTATTATTATTAATTAATGTTTAATTATAAATTAATTTCAAATAATTAATTTCATTCCATAACTAAATTTTTTAAATTAATTTCAAATAATATTTAATTGAATTAATTATTATTTCTAAAATAATTAAAACATAAATATTTATTTTATTATTATTAATTAAATTTAAATTAGTAATTATCTCAAATAACATTTTTACATTCCGTACTTAGAATTTTTTAATTAATTTCTAATAATCTTTATTTTAAATAATAATTATTTATAAAATAATTAAATCATAAATATATATTTCATTATTATTAATTAATGTTTAACAAGGGCATAATAGTACTTTTGTGTTTCACAATGGCATAATAGTAATTTTAATGTTTCACAAGGGCATAATAATAATAATTTTGTGTTTCACATGGGCATAAGAGTAATTTTGTAGGGGGGAATGGTTCATTCCCCCCAATATGGGGGGAATACTTCATTACCCTGTGGAGGTTAATGGTGACCCCCCAAGGTAATGGTGAACCCCCAAAAAAGCCATCCAAACACATGCATGGGAATGTGTAAGTAATGGTTCTCCCAAAAGGGGAACCATTACCCCCATCCAAATACACACTAAGGTTTGTGCACATCTCTGAGATCTCTAATGGGTTCGTCCCACTCTTTTTCCCAAAAAAAAAATAATATTGCTACGAGCCTTTTGTTTAAAATAGTTCTTCACTAACACTTGTATCCCTGTATTATATATATATATATATATATATATGTATATACATAAAAAATCAAACTTAAAACTAATTGGTTAAGTCACCCATGACTCTGCTACCAAGACCAAGGTATGCCTTTAATTACTTTTAGGAGGCATGATTAGCTGCATATAATTTGAGCACTTGTTGGAAAAGATTAGTTCTCAATGATAAAACTCTTATTTAAAAGCCTTCCATTATCTTCAAAAGTAGATTCAAAGTCAAGAAAATAAAGAGGGAATTGGATTCCAAGTTTGAAAAGCAATGGCCTCCCTTTCAGATAAATTTAACAATTAATCACCCAAAATAAATAAATAAAATAAAATAAAATAAAGTTTAAGAATCCCAATTTCTAGAGATATCATAGGCTCAATTTGACGAAGATTGCAATGAACTTTCTTCATTGAGATTGACATAAAGTGGAACTTAAAGTTGAAGCTTTTTTTTTCTATATAAATAAATAAATTAACATTTCAATATTTGTGTGTGTTGAATTGGATTATTAAATAAATTAATATTTATTTTAATTATTTCCCCATTTTTTGATAAGTCTATTAAAAAATGACTCCATAAGTTGTAAATTTGCTTGATTTTCTTGAGTTAATAAGTATTCCGTTTTAAATTTAAATATAACAAGAGACTTTTGATGATAATGATATTAAAACAATAATTTTATTTCCTCCATTTGTCTTTTAAATTGATGGTTTCCTTCACTTATGGCACATCATTCATTGAATCATAAACAATGATATCTTACTTAACAATTTAAATCATAAAAAAAAAAAGAATTATCATATGGACCTTAACGGAACTTCACTCCAAACAACTTTGAAAAATTCATTATAACAAATACTATTAACTTATAAAATTATGTCTAGTAACTAGAACACTACTCAAAATTGGTCAATTGTTTAATGAAAGAAGCAACAAAGGCTACTTTGGTCTTTTCATAATGTTAAAATTGATTTTTTTTATTATAGATAATTAGATACATGAAAGCTAAGTCCTTTTCTAGTTATAGTTATCTCTTACTTAATGTTATTGACCATTTTACCCTCATATAAATATATATAGTTATTTTGTTTAATAATTCATCTTAATAAAGTTTCTCAACTGAATATCTAAATATTATAATCGTTCCTGCTTTTGATATAAGGACAAAATTTATCACTTGATTTTTATAAAAATATTCCATGACTACCATATATTTAAAATTTTCATCAAATTTCACTAAATATGCAAAATAATGCAAGGCCACTTGTGTTGAATAAGAGTGACAATTTTTTTGTCTTTATTTGTAAAAAAATAAAAAATAAAAATGATTATTTTACTTGAAATTAAATGTATGAAACTTCTGGAATTTATCATAAAAGATATATATATATATATATGAATATTATGAATATTATAAATATTTTTTTTTTAAAAAAGGTCATATTTTGTTTTAGTTCACCAACCAAACAACGATGACATAGATCCACGTCATGCTTGCTTAAAAATAGGGCAAGGACTTATTTTCCATTTAATCACAATTATTCTATTAGTATTATTATCATTTTTTTTAAAATCTATTTAATTTTTTTAATGTAATATTACTGTTGTAATATTTATTTATTTTTTAATCAAGGACAATAGGTGATTGTCCTTGAAGTTAACATAAAGACAAATTTTTGACAGAAGATAATGAGTTTTTCTAAACATTAAATGACTACCATATATTTCAATTTTAATCAATTTTCATTAAATATGAAAAATAAATGCATTGCCACTTGTGTCTTGAAAATGAGAGTGACATTTTCGTTCTTTTTTTTTCTAGTAAATTTTAACTCTATCATTTGGAGATATTTTCTAATAAAACCGACACAACCACAAAAATTTTTTTATATTAAAAATTAAAAATACATAAAAAATAAACGATAATAAAAGAAATTATATCACCCATTAATTCTATATATTTTTAAAAATTATTAAATAATTATTCCTTTATTTTTTGCAAAATCCCACTATTATTATTTTTGTATTATTACTAAAAAAAAATCTTATATAAATCTAAAAATTAAAAAAAAAAATTATGAAAATAAGAGAGATTGAGAGGGACGGCAAAGGCCGAGATTTAGAAAGGGAGTGCTTGGGGGCGGCGAGAAGATTGGACACGGGGTCATTGGATTGTGATTTAACGATTTTTAAGAATATCTACAAATTTTAAATTTGTGGACATCTATAGATGATTTGTCTTTTATATATAAATATATTTACAATTAAAAAAAAAGAAAAATATGAAACCGACTCAAAAACCCGACCCGGCACGGGACACAAGAGGGGCATGTTCGGGACCGGCCCGTTAGGCTGTTCCCTTGTTGCTACCCGACATGCCCATCGGGCCAGTGTGGGCCCCAAAGACACTGTCGTCCTCGCACGTGCCAACCCATCCCCTGTCCCCCCCTGTCACACGTGCGAAAGGTTCCAACATTAGTTGGCACGTGTGTGATCAAGTTAGGAACCCAATTCCATCTCACCCTCCCAAACTGGTGGGACCCATTACTTGCCGCGTGGCAGCACCCAATTGGTCCACACCTATCTCTATTTCCGGGTTCGACGTGCAGACTTTGTCTTCTTGAGTGGGACTCCGCACCCTCTCCTCACCTTTTTTTTATTTATATAATTTTTTTAATCATTATCGAAGTTTTAAACTAAAAAAATACCTAAAATATATAATTAATTATATATATATATATATACCATTGACTTTTTTTTTTTATTTTATCAGAGAAGAGAACGTAAGACACTTATGAATTTAATAAATAAATTTTTATAATAATAACTAAAAAAAAGTTTGTTAGCTTAGACCGATCCATAAGACCAAGTAAAAAAACCATATATATAAATATATATAAAACAATTTCTAAAAAACAATACTGAGAAATAACTTAAGTAGAAAAAAAAGAGAAGATCTATAAATAAGGTCCACACTTGCAAAACCGTCTTCTTGTTCTTATTTTCATCTTTGTCTTTCTCTCATGCATGCTTGTCTTCAAACACAACCATGTCCAACATTCCAACCTCTCTTTGTGACTCTTCTCTAACTCTTTTTCACCTCACCATCTCTAGCTCTGATCCTTGGCCTTTCTCTCTTCTCTAATTAATCTCATATATATATATATATATATATATATATATCTTAATTTGTCTCCTCTTCTACTTCTTCTCTAAAACTCAATAATATATATATATATAAAGAGTATATATATATTATATGGGTCATCACTTTCATCTGCACAAAGGACACATGACCGGAAAAAGGACGCCGGCGCCGGCGAAGGGATGGATGGGAATAAGAGTGGGAGGAGAAGGAGAGGAGCAGAAGAAGTTTGCTGTGCCGGTGGAGTACTTGAACCATCCTTTGTTTGTAGGGTTGTTGAAAGAAGCTGAAGAAGAGTATGGGTTTCAGTATCATGAAGGAGTTATCACTATTCCTTGCCACCTTGAGTATTTTCATAAGGTTAGGTCTGTTATTGACCGTGATTGCTCCGCCGCCGCCGCCGGTGGTGGTGGTGGTGGTGGTCATCATCACCACCACTTGCATGGCCATGGCCACCACCTTGTTGGATGCTTCAGAGCTTAATTAAAGAGTTTGTTGAGGTTGATGATGATGCATGGTTGTGTGAAGCATGCATGCCTTTGTTTTTCTTTTTCTTTTCTTTTTTTTTTTGGGGAAAAATGTTGATTATTATTATAATGATGATGATGATGAAAAGTTTGATAAACCTAGTTTTGTTTGTTTATTTATTTGGTGTGGGGTTGATTGTTTTTAATTTTTTAGAAGGTTGATTTAAATTTATGGTGGGGAAGAATAGAACAACATGATTTTATTTTAATCTATATTGAAAAAAAATGCAAACACAAATAAATAAATAAATAAATGTTTTATCAATGTAAAAATTAAAGGTTGAATTGGTCTTAGCATCACCAATATTAATGCCAAAACATCTTGTTTAATGCCATTTGCCACTTGCTAAATTTTCTAGAATGTGTTTGTTTAACCAATTGTCATAAAAATATTTTTAAAAAAATTTAGAAAATTAACTCACTGAATGTTATATTTTTCATTATTGTTGTATATCATGAAAAGACTTATATGGATTAAAAAAATAATGTTATTATCATGATTCATAAGTTGTTGTATAGATTTATATAACATAATTATTAAAAAATATTACCATGGAATAAATATGAAAACCAAAACTTCTAAAAATAATATATACTATTAAATAATATAAAAATTATAAATGATTGCCGTTTGTTAAGTATCACTAAGATAAATATACTATTGCTAACCAATCGTACTTGATTTTCTTTTAATGCACAATTGAAGTGTGATAATAATAAAAAAATATATTTTGGGTGGTTTGTCATATTACCTAAAATTAATAAATAAATGTAAAATACTAAAAATAAATTCCTAACAACATGAGCATGTTGAATATATTAAGAGGTTAGGTGAATGAAATTAAATAATAATTTATATTTATTTATTTTTTCTTGGTTTTAGTTTCACAAAGGCATGCATATGCATGTACCAAATTGACCATAATTATGGGTTGAGAGATTTGGTAGTGATAGCTAAGAAATTTAATCACCTTCCAAACCAAGATAAAAAAGAATTTAATCACTCTTGAGACAATGAGACTCCACTTAAAACAAAGGAAACAAGTGGCATGCCCACTTTTTATCTTTTGTTTTGTTTCATTTTGTCTCAAGGGGAAGAACCACCATTAGTCATCACCTTCCTTTCTAAGTACACCTACCTCTCGGACTAACATTCACATCACAACTTGATCATTCTAGACTTCCATTATTCAATGTTATTATATATATATATATATATATATATATATATATGATATGCCCATTGTCATACAAATAAAGATGGAGATAAACTTTGAACATGAAAGAGATGGTGTTTGTATGAGTGTGTTTCACTATTATGATATTTGACTTTTTTTTTGTAAAGAGTGAAATGCAAGCGCAATTGTGCAAACACAAGATATATTCTTTTAACTTTGTTTGTCCACGTAGTAAAAGTTTAATTATTTTTCAGTAAGTGATCCAAAATTTAAATTTTTATAAAAATATATAATATTTTCGTCAAAGAGAATTTATTCTCAAAATAGGTTCTTAATAATTTCAGTCTAAATTAGTTCAATGATCATAAGCTCTAAAGTTACCTATAGTCAAAGGACAAAAAAATAAAAATAAAAATAAAAAGATTTATATTAAGTTATGCATAATTTGGAATTGGGTTGCAATTACCATTTGATTTATATTTTTAAAATTATAATTGAGTGGTTAATATGGAGTTAATGGGTATATGTTTCCCTTTTATATATATATATATAGACCTTGAAAGTGGGAATTGAAACTTTAAATTAAAGAAATAAAAAGGGGGTACTTTTAATAAGCACCACTCTTTCCTTGAAAACTAAGCATCAAATATTCATCACCACTTCATAAAATGGGGTACTAAAAATAAAAATCTTGATTCCATATTTAGTGGAAGGCATCTGATTCTTGTAAGTACAATACAAAGGAAAGATGATGGGAAGTAATGGGGACGTGGTCCGGATCAGTAGCTACTCAATTAATATTATGTTTTCAATTTTAGAAAATATCTATTGATTCTTATTATTTATTTCTTTTATTTATGGTTTTACATGAGTTATGAATTTTAAATTAAATTTAAAAATAAGATATTAAGAGTACTATAAAAAAATACTTCATAACTTATGTGCTTTAGCATATAAAAATATTCAGACTCTAAATTACATGAGCAAACAAAATTTTTGCCACTTGTACCACTTGTACAACATATTGGTTTATAATTTATTATTTATTTTAAAAATATGTTGGGAAAGATAACTACTTTTTTTAACATAAATTTATTAATTAATATTTAAATAATAAATACCATTCATTAATGTGAGATGATACAAACTTCATTAAATTGGCAACCACCAATTGGTCTATAGCCATTATTTTTGTCCTGTAAGAATACAACCTATTGAAGAGGCAAGTTCAAACTTTTGCATGACCTTGTCTCCCTGACATTTTTTTAAATTGGGGACACTTGTTGTCTATTCATAAAAAAAAACTTTTAATTCATTTTTTTATTAGGGCTATTAAATTTTGCTTCATAATTATATACATATATACAAGGACTGGTTATCTAATGTCCGTCTACTAACCGTTGGATTTGAATTCAACAGTTTCAAATCATTCATTCCAGTGAACAATAATTTAGGAATATTACTATCAACCGTGAAAAAGAAATGGTATAAACAGTATTTTTAAACCATATTACAAAATAGTGAAGTTAGGACCTATAGTATTTTTATCTCAACCATAACCATTTGATATGGTCGTAATAGTAATATAATAAATCACATCTTTATTTGCAACCCTACCCCATTTTGCAGATGCTCTACAGCAGATGATGTATTGCCATATATATATATATACATTTATATTTGTAGTATTTGGTATATTATTTAATTTTTGTATATTATTAATAAATAAAAATTATTATAAATTCTATTTTATTAAAGGTCTTATGTATAAACAATTTTTTTTTGTATAAAGGGACTCAATAATAATTTTCATTAGAGTAAGGGGGTTTCAGATAATTTTACCAAATGGGAAATCCTCTTCCAAAATCCTCTCTTCCAAGCCCGTTCTCGCGCTCTCGCCCCTCGCCGCCCTCCGCCGGCGCCGGCGCCGAAGACGTCGTGAGTCATAACTAGTCTACGTTGACACTGCCGTCCATCTCCGCAGCCTCCGTCGTTCGCCGGTGTTGCTCAATATTCTAGCAGGTTTACTAATTTGATCCTTTTTCAATGATCAATTGCTTCTTAGGATTTGTTTTCTCATTGATTTCTCTCTGTAATTCATTCTGATTTTCTATGCATTCAGATAGGTGAATGCACAAGTGAGTTTACATTTTGATGTAATTGCTATTGGCTTTGAAATTTTGAAGATTATCACAAGTGAAATGGTTTACTTTCGTTGTAGATTACAATGCTATAACTTTGATCATAGAAACAGAAAATTTGATTTCTTCTCAGCGTTTATGCATGTAATTCCTCAAAGCAAGGAAAGATCAAGCTATCCGAGTTACTAAAATTCAGTCTTTTAATTACTAAATATGATGGCAATGATGCAGATCACTGTAGAAATGGGCGAAGTGAACAAACTTCATTTGTTTCTGCCTTTACTTAAGCTATCATTAAATGGCATTCATTTGGTCATTTCTCTTAATCCAAATAATCTATTAGACCCCTGGATAAACAACATCCATGCATTGCTGCAGATTAGGCGGAAGAATTCGAGTTTTCTTATTATTGTAATTGATTTTTGGTAATCGATAAAATTTTGCAAGAAAACTCTAGTTTTTAGTTATTGTCCTTCTATCAGTTGTTTTTTTTGGTGTGTGGTTTAGTGTTATTAAATGCTTTGGTGGGTTCTATTTTTTTCAGCATGTTTAGCGGTAGGTGATCAATGTTCATTTTTTGAATTATTGCTAAAACTTAATTCTATAATCCTAGTTTTTCTTATACCTATATGGTTTTTTTCCTTAGCATTCTTTGTTAGACATTTGATTTTAGTAAGTTGCATTTCATTAAAATTTCTACTAAAAATGTGTCAATTATGGTTCCGCTGCTCACTGTGAAGCTTCCATTGGGTGCTTCTGGCTTATGATCATCAGTTCAGACCGTTTGAAACCTCTATTTTCATGTTAATTTGGAATCTGAGTCTGGCTTCTTTTAGGGCTGTGAGGAAATGGGAGGAAGTTCCTGTTTTCATGTGGATGGAATGATGCTTTTGAAGCAGTTGGAGGTTATTTTAGAACGTGATACTCTCATGTAAACTCACCCTCATGTTTCCTTCTTTTTATTTTATTTTGCTGTTTGTTTGTTTATATGATGTAAGTTGCTGCAATATTCTAAAAATCTAATTTATTTACTTGACTTCTGAGCTCAACTATTGATCCTCAGTAATGAAATAGGGTTTGTACACCCTTCCCAGCTCGCAACATTGGATAGAAGTCCAGATGCAACACATTATGATGAAACGGCATTTTGGAATAAGGATCATAAGTTGGCAATCTCAACTGAGATTCTGCCACATCTTTATAGGGCTGTTATGCACGAGTATATGAATGTGAAAAAAAGACTTGAAGGGCTGATCAAGCAATCAATTGGGAAATATTCCTTGGAGAGTCCGACTTTTGGATCTGATTTAGATCACCTGCTTGAAAGTGAGATCCTAAAGCATACAATGGCTCTTTTAATTTTAAACTCTGACTTTGGCAGTGCGTGGAATTCCAGGTTGCTTTTTTCTGCACTTTCTGGAGTTAATTTTGTATGTTCATTATTCTGCATTTCAAATGGCAACATAAAACATTTGTTTTCCTGACCTTTTGGACACATTTTCACTGTACATAGTCGAAATTTTTCTTTATTCCCTAGTTCACTAGACTACTAGCATTTTTATTTCCTTTCCTGCAAAAATAATTCCTTGTGAAGCCTCCAATTTTCACACAAAGTTCTCTTATAGAAATTGTGTTTGTTTGCCACATTGTTTAATAACTGTTCTTGTTAGGTATTCCATCATTCTGTTCACCAAAATGTGGATTTTATTATTACTGCTGGCTTTACTATATCTTCTTAGATAATCATAAATTGAATATATCAATATAGCCTAAAGCTAACATTGAGGGACCAGTACATAGGCACAGCCCTGGATGTACATGTATCCAAACATGATCTTATATGCACATTATTACACCTTAATCACCTGATTACTATCTTGAGATAAAGTTCTGTCTCTGTGTTTTTAAATCTTGAATTAATATTTGGAACCTTGTGAAGCTATCAATCACTCAGTCATTAGTCTTATTCACCGTGCAGGACTTTCTTTTATTTATAATGCAGGAAGATGGTCATTGTAAGGAAAGTTCAACTTTCATTACTTATGGATGAGCTTCGTCTATGCACACTCATTCTTTCATATTCTCCCAAAAGCCAGTGTACTTGGAGCCATAGGTGAACTTTCTCCCTTTTTCCTTTTTTTAACTTATCTTGACAAAAGCACATATTCCGAAGGTCAAATATTGCATTCTAAGGAGAGTGCCCTCATCAGGGGTTAACCATTGAAGCCATGGATTTATCAAATAAAATGATTTTGTAGACTTCTATTTTTTTTCAATATTATTTTTTTATATTATAAGAGATAATACTTTTTATGGGTTTGATGAGTACTTGATTCACTCAAATCCTAATAGGACCCGTTTGATAAATCCCAGGGTTTGGGATTTAGAATGAAAACCCATGTGTGTTACTGTGTTTGGGATGGGTGGAATTGATTCTTAGGTATCCATAATCCAAACATGTAAATCGCATGCGTATCCAATATAGAATCCATAAAACCCAAATCCAAATAATATATATTTTTTATTTGGTGGTATTTGTATAAATGGAATGCTTTACAATTAAATTAATTAATTACTATTAAATTAGTTTGAAATTTAAACAAATTTCTTTTTTTTTTATCATTTAAGTAAAATGTAGGAAATTTAAGTAATATATTGTAAGGCGTTAATTTAGAAAACTTGGTATACAGACCACTATGAAAATGTATAACACTATATACCCATAATAATTATGCTAATTTTCTCACTTTTATTCTCTACTCTCGTTGTCAAATTCAACATAATAAAAGCTTTTTAATAGATTGTAATGTAGGACCTGAAAAAAATTTATTTTGATTTTTTAAAAGGATATTTGTGTATTGTGAAGTGAGTATATAGTCAGAAAAAATATTATTTCTCTTACAAAGTTTTGGTTTGTGTAAATTAAATATTTTTGTCATTTTCAGAATGTTTTTTATAAGATCATGCTATTTTTTAAAGTAATATATATTAAATTTGTAACATTGATTTTTTAATTTTTTATTAAATACATTTAATGGGTTTGGGACTACTTTAATAGGTTTGGGACACAATGGATTTAAAAATTCAGATAAATAGTATAAGTGGAATTGGTATAGTCGTGATAATTGTATTTTTTATGGGTACCTACAACATTGTCAGCCCTATACAGACGTTGTTGATTTGAGTTATAATAGAGTTTGGATGCTTTTTTGTCTTCCACAATGAAGATGCATTCTAACACTTCATTTTTTGAAGATCTTTTGATTCAAGATTACATCTGTTAATTTGTGAATGATTATGTAAAGATTATTTGACATGATAGAGAAGTGCCACATCTCCCATCTATCGGCAAAGAATCTTTGTTCTCGTCTTCCATTAGATGTTATACAAGTCACATTCTTTTGGAGAAGCTATATCAAGTAATGAGATCTTACGTATTACCAAATATTTTATAATTTTTTCAGGCGTTGGGTGATTGAAATTATTGGTGAAAAGTTCCAAATTATGCACGAGATAGTGGGACAAGACTCTGAACTTGTGAAGCAAATAGCTGAGGTTTATATCTGTTCTTGAAATGGGTGCTCTAATTGCCAATGATTTGTCGCATCTGTTCTTATAAAGCTTTGTCTACATAAAATCTCATATGCTCTTTCTGTTCAGAGGATGATAATGGAAAGAATGTCTTTTGTGAAGATGCAATTTCTTTAGAGAAAAAAAAAAAACATCTGTTTTTTTTTCTATGGCATAAAAAATAAGGTCCTTGATGGGTTTATTACGTCTTAATGTTCAATTTCAAAAGATTCTGCTTCTTTTGACTTGCCACTATAAGTTCACCCACTAGAAGGAGCATTTGAATTTTGAAATAGAGAAATTTGGGCATGTCTGCCAACTTGTAAGTTTCCTCAGAAGTGTGTATAGTACCCGGTGCAATTATTTATGGAGAATAAATGCATTATTTCTATAATATAAAGAAACAGTGCAAAAAGGTGAAGGTGATTTTGTTATCAGAAATCTTGTTTTGTGTTCAAAAGTTAGGGTATCTGAGGAGTAAAGGGTGAAGTTAGTCTTGAGTTTTCTCATGGAGAAGACAGAACTTTATAAGGATCAAAACTTTCAAGTTTTTCAGAATCGTTGTTTTGTGTTTGGAAATTAGGGCTCCTTTTATATATGCCTCTTTCGCTTTTATATGAAAAGAGAAGTTTGTTCCATGTCTTTTATGGCCACAATTCATTTCACATTTTGCTGAAATTAGCAAAAAAAAGTGTTTTTACCTCACTTATATCTATGGTATGATTTTGGAAAATTCAATTTGATTTTAACTCAAACGTCTTAACTTGAATGATAGATTTTTGTTTGATGTCCTTCCTTGCATTTTTTTTTCTTGTGCAGAAATCAAAAATGAATTATCGGGCATGGAGTCATCTTTGCTGGTTGATTCCTTACATGAAAAGGACACAGGTTTATATTGTGGATGTGTTTTTATCCCTTGCATACTAGCATTTTATTTCTCTGTTGTGCATAAAAATTCAAACAGCATGCAGGAGCTGTAGTAATTGTGTTATTTTGAATTATTCAACTTATATGCATAGTACTCAATTCCTTTCAATTGTCTGGTTAGCAAAATCATTTATCTGACTGTTTTATAGTTGGGCCTGGTTTCGTGTCTCAATGTAGTATTGTTTCTTGTTATACCTCTTAATGGACCATTAAGTTTCTGTTCAGATCATTGTTTCCTCAAAGCATATCAAGATGGTAAAATAGTGCTGACTTTTTATATGATGTTCCTAAAGGTGATTGATGAGCTGAATAAATCAAAAAAATGGTCTGAGTTGCATACTGCTGACAACTGCTGCTTTCACTTTCGTAGGGTGAGCTTTTATGATTTTTCCTGATTATAATTCAAGTCTGGATTTTTTTGTCATTATTCTGATGCAAATCTACTTCTTGTCAAGTATATGTGTAATAAGCTTGCAGTGGAATATTTTAAAGATTTGATTCAAGATATTTTATCGATTTCCATTTTTCATAGTTTTAAACATATTTATATTCATAAGAATGCTTGTCTTATTATAAGCTTTGTTCTCTTTATTGTAGCGGTTATTGTTTAAAATGCTTGAGGATATTTCTGCATGGGAAGATGATGAATCTTGTATTAATCAGAAGACTGAAATTTATTTTCTATGGAAGGTAACTCTTTTGATCACTCAAAACTATAAATTTTAATGCAAGTAGAAGTAAGTTTACATTAATGGAACCTCTCTTGAGTCTATGCTCTTATTTCCATTTACCAAGTGAGTTTTGCATGAATCTAAACAACCAACTGAAGATAAATTATAATATGTGTTCTGTTTGCCCATTAAGAAATATCTTGTCATATCTATTATGCTGGATGTTATTTGCATCTTAAAATGTTCACTGAAACCATCACATATACATACCCATTTAACAATTACGTAATTGCTCATAAATTTATCACTATTTTCCATATCATCTCACACCTTTCATAAAATTTGCTCACTGGTTGATAAATATAAGTGTAGCTATGGTCCCAGATTATTTAATTTGACAATTAGAAATCTAAATAAATAAATTTCTCTCTCTCATTCTATTAGTATTAGCTTTTGGGCTGGATCTAGCCTGGTAATATATTTAGTTTGCATCTAACATGAGTGTCATGATTATTATTTACAGGAGGAGCTTGGGTGGAATGAATCACTAATAAGACGATATATTGGAAGAGAGGTTGGTTACCTTCTTTCGATCTATGGAAAATGTCTTGTTTGTGCAAGTTCTCTTGATAACTTCGTCGTTGTTTTTCCGTTGATCTGCCATGCCCCATTTTGCTGCTCCACTCTAGACATTGAACAAACCATCTTGTATATTAACAGGACTTAAACGCCAACAATATCTATCTTTTCCCATTGTTTCATTTTCTTCATCAGTATTAACAATTAATTGTTTTTTTCTCTTGTTTTGCTGTAGGCACTGTGGCTTCATCGTCGATTCCTCTCTCAATGTTACATAAATTATTTTACCATTGACCAAGAAACCCGTAATTCCAATGGAGAAGATTTCCATGGTGGTCACTCTACCTTGGATGATTTTCTAGACAAAGAGCTAGAACTCCTCCTCCATTCACTGGACGTTACGGACAATGAATTTGAGGACACTCAAGTTCAAGCTCAGCATGCTACAGCTTATATCATCTGGATATCAAAGGTCCATAATCCAGTGTAAACTTCATTTATATTATTTTATATATGTTACCATTCATCGGTTTTACCTTTTCTAATTCTATATTTCAGCAAGTTCCTCCGCACACACACGAAAAGCTTCAAAGTAGGTTGCAAGAGATGGATCTAAAGCCCATTATGATAAAACTATGTGCTGATAAACCTCATCTTTGCGTAAGTCCACTTCTACAATAATAATGTTTAGTTATCATTTTTGCTCCATCGAAAATCAGAAATAATGTTTTATGTTTTGTGGTTTGAATTCATGAAAGATTCAGTGCATCAGTGCCCACATTTTCTTATCGTATTCGATTTCAGTGCCATGTTTGCATGTATCACTAATTCTGGTTACCTTTTTATATTCCCGTGAATTTGGTAGAATATTTAAAGCATCAAAATGTTATTCTCTTGATAAAGCTCTGTGATATATGACTCACACAGATAGGGAGAGACATTAAATTGTCAACTTTGTTGATGCCATGACTTTTTCCCATTTGCGCCTGCATCTTCAACTAGCCATTGACAATAATTGAGTCTGCTTTGCATCAACATCTGAATTTAACTGCCAACACACCACACACACACATTTATATGCCCCTATAAAGAGTGATGTTTGCTTATATAACTCACTTGTTATAAGGGTATATATGTAAAAGAAAATGAAAATCAACATGACACTTATCTTCCCTTATCTACATGTCCATTGCATGATTTGAGTTCATGCATTATAAAAGACTTTCACCGAAAGAGAACTCCATGAAGAACACAAAAACAAGATGAAGCTCTGTTTTATTTTTATTATTATTATTATCTATTTATTAATATTATTAGCTAGAAATCACCATCTCTCTTTTATCATTGCATACACCACCAACTTGATGATGATGATATGAAAGGAAAACAGGTATAGAGATTTTTTTAGGGATTTTTGCACCTGTTTTGATGTACAAACAACAACCACATCTTTTTTGGGACAATGAACACACCAAAACAATCCCACCATCTGTGACCTGTATTATTAGATGTCTATCATTGTCTCTCTGTCTAGTGGACCTGGATTTATCCCTGATTGACAAACTTCCATTCAGTGTTCACTGACTCATCACAACCATGTTTATTGTTGTTGTTTATCTCCTCTCTTTTTCTATCTATTTATTTTTCTTTCTATCTATCTATTTATTTATATATGTTAAGGCATATACAAAAGCACATGCATTGATTTCAAATGTAAAATGCTAGTAAAAGATGAAGGGTTATTGTATACATATAGCTTGAATTAAATCAAGAAAGATAGTTCATTGTTTTATCGATCTTCTTGTTTAGTTTTTGTTTGTAACGTTGCTAGTTAAAATAATTGGTATATAGATTTTTTTTTAAAGTATGTACTATAAGCACATGCTTGTGTTCTCTTTAAGGCTTTAGGGGAGTACAACCTTGGCTAATAAATGACCATATTTTAAATAGTACAAGAGTACGAATGCTAAAAATAGAAGACATATATATAGATAAAATGGAATAAATAATAAAAGGTGCAAATGTCGGTAATTTATATTTTATTAGTCTTCTTATTGAAACTAAAAATGATTTATAGTTTATTTACAATGTGAATAACTAAAATGTTTAATATAATCGCCGAAAGAGAATTTCGGATTGCTAACGACAATTTTGAGTACATGGCGTCAGAGTCGCTAGTGTAGGGTGTTCGCGCCCAGTGTCAGCGTGGGCCTCCCGAGTTTCGATCACCCATCTCGCAGGGTGAGGCGTGGATTCGGTGGTGAGTTGTTTCCGCGTGTTCGTCCCCGAGTTCCTGACATTTGTCTCTACACGATTTTCGGATTGAAGATTCTGTTTGAATGGGTTAAATTTGTTGTCTTGGCAACATTGTGTGGAAGATGTCTTCTTTCCTCACTATGTTTTTTTTTAATGGTATAGGAGTCAACCAGTGTTGTTTATAATGTACATAGTGCTTAATTAGGTAATTAATTAGTTGTTAATTGGATGAATTGATTAATTAAGAACATTTAATTATTGTTTGTTGATTAATGGGAACATACATGCAAGGACAAGAGGCAAAGGAGAAAACCAAGAATAAATTAATAAAGTGATAGAAATGAGATGTGGTATATATGAATGTGAGTGAGTTGTTTGTTTTGGAGATGTACTTGTTGTCCCAAATGAGGATGAGACTTTCACTAGTGATTGATTGATGCCTTTGAATCAAAAGAAAGCTGGTGGGAAGTCATTTTCCATCACTTCTAAGAAGAGGCCTTGATGGATCCTGGGATCACTTTCAATTGAGATTGAAGCTTTTGTTTTCTCATCTTAAATAGCATCCCACTCTGTAGTGATGATAACCACTCCTAAGCTTAGCATTAACAATGTCTAATATCTCTGCATTCCCTTCCGGGTTTTAAGGAATAAAGAACTTAATTTGTATTTTGACTTTATACATTTTACATCCTAATTAAGCTTATATATACAAGGGTAAACATCAACTGTGTACATATGCAAAGAATTGTGCGTATTCACTTGATTTGTTGTGTATGATTACTATTTAGTAATGTTTGGAACTGTTTAAGATTGTTTCGAACCATATGTGGATGATGGTGACCATTGGATGTATATCCAATGACACTGTAAGACATTTTTAGATTTGAAATTTAAAGACTAGATGATGTGCCTTTTATATATATATATATATATATATGGATACACATATATATACTATACGTTTTCAAAATCTAAAGACGTTTGATGGCAATCGTTGGATACAGGTTTAGCTATTGCTATTTGTTGGGCTGGTGTATTAAAAGTTTCTATTAGTTATTGTGATTTGACACTAAGAGAGTGTTAGGTACTATTTGATATTGTGCACGAATGGACAATGACTGTTAAAGACAAATTTAATGACCACTGTGGGATGTCTCTCGATGGCATATATATATATATATATATATGAGCACCAATCTTCTACGACGAACATTCGTATCAACAGTTGGATTTCAATCCAATCGGTTGTGCACTATTTAATAAATAGTTATATTATACTTGTAAATAGTTGTACAATGAAAGTGAGATGTACAGTATTTTTATATGAACAACCTAATTATCATTGTGCTCAATTGTGGACATTTGCAAAATGTCCGCAATATATATATATATATGAAGATTAAGCAAATATTATTGTACGAGTACATCTATACATTAATAGTGCAATATGAGAAATAATAATTTACTAATGATCAAGTAATTAAGTTGTATTGTATATTAGTGCATTTATGCATTGACCAATTATTGATATTGTGACAAGAGGGAGAAGTTTGTGTTTGGATTTATTCTATCGATTAAGAAAATTAGGTTTACGAAGAAAGGGAGAGTTTCGCTAATAATAATATATTACATTATATTGATTTATTAAGAGAGAAGTAACTTCACTAATGATCAAGAAAATAAGTTGTACTAAGAAGTTATTTTGGTTTTATTCTAATGCTTACGCAGGTTAAGGTTTATAAATATGAGAAAAATTAAAAGAGAATTTACTCGTAAATGAAACATTATCGCATTATTATCATATTTACATGCAAGTTCATTTATCAATTCTATAAAGTGATAAATAACTTCCCTTGTTAGTCGAGTAAATAAATTGAATTATATACATATATTGATCTTATGAAAAGAAAAAAAAAAATTATTTATTTTATTCTTAAGTTTTTTCTTAAAAAAATAATAAATACTTATTAGTATATCTATTGTGTGTAAGTTCTATATTACTTCAAATGCGTTTTTATTTCATGGCCGCACACTAGAATGTGCAATATTGCTCATGACTTAATTTATTTTAACGAAAGATTTAAATTTTTATCATTCTGCACGCCACGTGAAGGGTTCATGTTAGTGCCGCTTTGGCGTTTAAGTTTACAAAAAGTTAATTAAGATATATAACATTACGAAATAAAAAAATTACTTCACTTGTCAAGTGTGTGTGAATATATATATATTCTCACAAAGTCAAGACTCAAGATAACATTATTGGATTATTATAACATAAATGAATTGTTAAGTAGATATAAAATATAATTAAGGGTAGACATCCAAATCCTCATGCATTTTGTTTTACTGATAAAAAAAATAAAAAATACCTAGGAGGGCATTGAGCTCAATCCAATCAATCAACAAGACTGATTTAAAATGTGCTGTGTCACCCTGCCGAATCAACAAGGGACACTCAAACTTATCATAGATTCTGTGAAAATGATATTTCAACTATTCTCTCTCTCTCTTTTCTAACCTAACTTCAACTTCATCCTCCTTCCTCTGTATATATATGTATTTGTTAACTTTATTTTATTTTATTTATTTATTATTGTTATTAATCAATGACTAATTATTGACAATTATATTGTTTGTTTTGTTTAATCCTCTTACCAATCATTGCTTAAGATATGGACTAAAAATACATTATCATTATATTTCGTCAACTCTAGCTTAGCTAGACCAATAACTTTTATAGGGTTATCATGCCAATATTCAAGGGAAAATTATTTTGAAAGTACTATGGCAAGCATTATCATTATATTTTAAGAGAATAAAACATGTTTTTATTTCTTTTCTTTTTTTATTTTTATTTGTTCATATGTTAGTACTCGCTACTCCATTAAGACATTGCTTTGCACTATATATCCACAGTACAAAGCAACCATTCCTAGCCTTGTCCCTAGACTCCAAATCACTCACTTCTCTTCTTATCATTCAGTGCACCATGTCCAATATCATATATATATATATATATATATGGCCACTGCCACAATAGTCGAAGAACAAGGATTTAATTCATATCAAAGAGATTAAAGATTTTATTTTTTTTAAAATATATGATTGAAATATAAATAAAATATTTATATGATGATTTATCTGCATTGTTAATATATATATGGACGAAAAATTTATATGTTTATATAATCTATTTCATTTACACACGTCACTGAAAAACAAAAACAAAGAGAAAAAGTTAAGGGAAAAAAAAACCTAAAAACAGAAGGAATAAAACTATAATCATAATAATAATAATAATAATAATAATAAAGACCATGCATGCAAAGCCAGCGATGAGGGTTTAGTTTAACCTGCGCCGAGGGCGCAGGGTAACAGTGAGTGGGATCGCCATCTCACACGTGAGCCTGAGAACCTCTGACAAGTCAACACGTGGCGCATCCCACTCGAACTCATGCATCAGCGCCGCCACCCAGTAACTCACCGTGGTCAACGCCAGCCCTTTTCCCGGGCAACTCCTCCGGCCCGACCCGAACGGCGCCAGCCTAAGATCCGACCCGAAAACAGGAAACTCAGCTCGGCCCGGCCCGACGAACCTATCGGGCCGGAACTCGTTCGGGTTCTCCCACACGTGCGGGTCATGCATGATGGCCCACATGTTCACCATCGCTGTGGTCCCCTCCGGCACAAGCTTCCCGTCCACGTGTACATCCCTCGTGGCAAGCCTGGCCCACGATAACAGTGGGCCCGGCGGGTGGAGTCGGAGCACCTCCTTTATCACCGCGTTCAAGTAAACCAGTGAACTCGTCTCGGATTCCGTCACCGCCCGGTGTCTCCCCACCACCCTATCCAGCTCCTCATGCACCTTCTCCTGCACTTCCTTATGCTTCACCAGCCTCGCCATCACCCACTCTATCAACACCGCCACGGTGTCCGTACCCCGAAATATCATTTCCTAAATTTTTAAAAAACAATAATAATAATAATAATAATTAATTAATTAATTAATAAGATAAAATTAAATTGATAATATTAATGCATATATACCCAGAGGACAGCGACCATGTCGGGATCGGATAAACGGTCGGAGCCCTGCAAGGACAGCAGAACGTCGACGAAATCAGGAGAGGAGCTAGCGGGTCGGATCCGGTGTTGGTGGATGATCCGATTAACGAAATGGTTAACCCGAGGGACGAGCTTGGAGCACCTGAACCTGATTCCTTGAAGGTCGAACCCAACCAAGAAAGGAAGGTGGTCAGACCAGTTGATCTTGCCCAATAGATCATACCCTTCCTCAACTAAGCTTCTCAACTCCTTCATCTCCTCACACTCACTACCACCAAGCTCATACCTCCGGCCAAACACCGAAGCCATGACGTTGATCAACGAAGCACGTTTAAGGACATCGCGAACACGGATAGTAACATTACTAGTGGAAGAAGAGGAGGAGATTAATCCAAGTGTTTCAATCATCGAATGAGCGATGTCGGCACGGTGGTGGCCTGATAAGGAGATTTGTTTTGGGGAAAAAAGATGAGTGGCTGCGATGCGGCGAAGAGTACGCCAGTAAACGCCGTAAGGAGCGAAGCCGATAGCACGATTGAACATGAGACCATAAGCGGATTCTTTGATCGGACGGTCAGCGAAAGCCGAATGGTTGAGGATCTCTCTGGCAACATCATGGTTGGAAGTGATGATGACACGAGTGTAGCCAAGGCTGAAAGCCATGAGTCTAGTTGCATGCATGGTTTGAGATATGTTAAAAAGGTGGCGGTGAGCAAGGCCATGCATGAGATTGATGCTGCCAATTATAGGGAGACCTTTAGGACCAGGGATATGGTTGTTGTTGTTGGTTATGATCATGGTTCTCCGGTGTGATCTTATGAGTGATCTACCCCAGGCTGGGCCACCAGGGAAGGACCAGTAGATGAGAGAAGTGACAAAGTAGAAGAAGAGGATAGCAGTGGTTAGTAGAAGGAGACGAGAAGGATCAATAGCTTTGCATTTGGCGGCTAGAGTTAAAGAAAATGCCCACCCACTCTCTAAACCTGAACCCATGATCACTCTTACAGTCTTACTCGCTGGATTGAACTTTGGGTCTAACTATGAATGGTTGGGTTTATATAGAGAGAATTTTTGAATATAATACTATTTTTTTAAAAAAAAGAAAAAAAGAAAAAAAAAATTGAGAGAGAGAGAGAGAGAGCGCCGCCAGTGAGAAGTAGAGGAGAGAGTGCATGGGAAAAGTACACGTGGAGGTGGTGAGATGTTGTCGGGGCGATATGTGGCCAGGAAGTGTCGGAGTGCAGATCCCGAGGAAGTTCAGTGCAGGGGCCAATGGGCCAGGCCCACGTTGGAAAGAGCATAGAAGTCGGGTGGTGGTTGAGTGGCTTGGAACACTGACACGTGGCGGTTTTGAAATTGGCGGGAAAGGTGATGATGATGTTGGGATTTATATGTGATTAAGTGGCTGTTAATTAAGATTATTATCATTATTATTAGTAAGTCGTTGAGGTGTTTAGGGTGGTTAGTTTATTTTTGGATTACTCAACCAATAGAAGCCGGCTAATGGAATAAATTTAGGCCACGTATGACCAATCTTGGCCGGCCATGTCATTGGTTATGGATTAATTAATATTGGATTAAGTTTATATCATCAATATCATCGTGACAACCATTCATATATGATTGGTTTCATCATGTTGGATATTATTAGATAATATTCATTATTGTTGTAATATCCACATAAGTTAAAGGTAAAATAAAAAAAAATGAAGACAAATTAACGTAAATTATATATATATATATATATATATATATATATATATATATATATATTTTTTGGGTAGTGTACTCTCCTACTACATTATTGATGTTGAAAGGGAAAAGAAAAAATTAGAGACATTGCAAAGAAAGCTTTGCAACATCACTTGCACCAAAAACTTTAGTTTGATTAATTAATATTATATATATATATATATATATATTATTGATATTCATGCACCTTGGCTTGGTCATGCATGTTCCTAGTCAAAGCTTTTCCTCCGCACATAGTCAAAAAGTGTTGAATTACCGTGCTTGTCAAGCTTAAGTAAAGATGCAGAAAAGGTTTGCAATGGATCTATCATAGATCCTCATTCATATCTTGTTATAAATTTATAATAAAAAAGGTGCCGACAAATTAATGGGAGACAATTCCTTATGAGACCATCACTTGAACTTTTATGAAAGAAAGAAAAGAAAGAAAGCAAGCTTGCAAAGATGGCTTAAATTATAGGACACAATGAGAAGGAGCAAAAGCTTCAAAGGAATTAGCAAAGGACACAATACTTGCCATTTTAAGTTATATATCTTCAAACTAGAGAAAAACATACACACACACACATATATATATATATGTGTGTGTGTGTATATATGTTTTTCTCTAGTTTGAAGATATATAATATGATACTTGATGCTAAGGACATGCAATGCATGGAGACAAATTACTAGTGATCGAACAATAATATCATTTGTTCAATTATTGAGAGTTTTATTGAGTCAAAAAATTCATTTAAAGAAGGTTAAATTATTAATTAGTCTTCTTTGGTCTCTCAGAGGTGATTTGTTTTTTGAAGATTAATATGATTGTTAATTAGTGAGAGATGACTTCTTTCTGATATATATATATATATATATATATTATATGTCTTGTTCACTTGCAATGTGGAGTAACATCAACTGGGTACAGCTTGCAAGTTGCAAGAATGCATATATCTTTTGTATTATATATAAAAGTTAATTCATGATTGACCATTTAATTTAATCCTTCCCACTTTGTACATATAATATATGGCCTAGAGGGTTTGTTTCGGCATTTTGCATGTGAAGTTGTATTAGTGAAATGGGGTTAACATGAAGCCTAGACTTAGATTAACATATTATTAAGATGGTATAAGGATGTAAATGCGGCGGGGTAGGGGAGGAATGGGATTCCCGTCCCCATCTCCGCTTCCCACGGGGCGGGGATTCCCCACCTCCAAATTCCCCGAGGGGAAAAAAATTCTCCCCACTCACTCCCCCGCTGGGAATCCCCCACCAATTTTTTTTATTACATAAAATTCTAATAATATTATGTATCAATGTATATATATATATATATATATATAGATATTAAAGTAGATGACCTATTTAACACTAGTCAATTTCTCATTAAAAATTTTACCAATATTATTTTAATAATATTAAAATATTTATAACATAATACTAAATTATATTTTAAACTAATTTTTATTATTTTATCTCATAATATAATAAAATTAATTTTTTAAAAATATTATATCTTTAAAGTTGATAAATAGGTTATTTTATCTAATCTTAATTTTATCTTAATTTTTATAGAAAATAAAAAAATTTAAATTTTTTTTATATAATTATATTCGTACATCACACGGGAGTAACACTAGTATTACTAGAAGTCTAAAGGTTTAATTGCCATATAGATCCTTATAATTGTGTACTTTATGCCCTTTTAGTCCTTCTAATATTTTTAGATACAATTAAGTCCTCATATTTGGTCGAGTTGGGTCGTTCGAGTCCACTGCAATAATTTATGTACAATTAAGTCCTTCTAATTTACACTTACCCATCTACACCACGAAATAGAATGACCCAACTCGACTAAATATAAGGATTTAATTGTACCTAAAAATATTGCAAGGACTAAAAAGACAGAAAGTACAAAATTACATGGACCTGTACAGTAATTAAACCAAGTCTAAAACATTATTAATAAATACCAAAAAAATATTTTTTTTTTAAATCTAAATATTTGGTCCTTATAATCTTATATTCATATTGGACTGTTTTAAAAAATAGATAAATAATCATATAAGTTATTTTCTATATATATATATATTATTAAAAATCGGGGAATCCCCGTGGGAGTGGGGCGGGGAATGCCCTCCCCGCACCTGCCCCACCCTTCACGGGGAGGGATTTTCCCCCGTTCCCTGCCACTCGAGGGGGTTATTTCGGGGAATCTTCCCCCCGCCGGGGTGGGTCCTCGCGCGGAACGGGGATTCCCCACCCCATTTACATCCCTAAGATGGTATCATATTAATTTCACTTCAAATACTGGTATACTCTAATAATTCTTTACAAAGTTTAGAAGAGTTATATATATACATATAGCCATTTTATAGATTAAAACAAGAGAAAGTCCTCATAAAGTGGATTAACACAACAAAAATAATATGACGATAAAAAAAAAAAAAGAGTTTTAACTCAAGTTGTTATCTTTGGCAAATTAATTTACTAGTTTTGTTTGTTCTACTTTAGATTACATATCATCTCTTTAATCATGGATATGGATATGGTAGGACTTAGGAGAGATCTATTTAAATGTGATATATATGTGTCTAGAGAAACACTGGCATGTGTCAAAAGAGATATGCTAAACATAATAGTTATATGTACAATTAATGAAGTTGGAGCACTTCAAAGGCTCATGTAGATTCTTCCAAAAGATAATTTATTTAAAGGCCAATCCTAATTAACTACTTAGACTATACATATGTCCATTTTACAAGATCTCTAAGGTTGCATTAAGAACCCTAAACTTGTCCTTGAATCATAGGCTAAACAGTACTGTAGATATGATACCTAAAAATTAAATCTCAAATACTATATATATATTTGTATGTCATCCAGTTGCGTTGATATTTGTCATACTCTTTCTTTTAAATTGGCGAAATCTTTGAATGTAGATATGCATCTTTGTGGCAAGTCTGCAATGGAACCTCCTAATCAAAACCAATCATATTAAACAATCATGCACACACTGAACTTAGTGTTTACTGTTAGCTAGAGTTTAGAATAGAATTTAGGGTTAGGGTTTAGACTAGCATGGTAAAAAAGCATCATGGGAGATAAAGATTGTGAAGGTGCATTGACTCACAAAGTTTAACTTTTTCTCCTCAACCTTACCATAATATATTTATAAGACTTATAGATAGATATCAAAAAATAGTAAATGGATAAAAAAAATTATTATAATTATTATTATACAATCAATAATCTCTCGGTATATTGACACTGAATTTTTTACATGAAGTGCTTATATCTTATTGAAAAAAGTAGGTTTGAATCTCAGTTTATAAAAGATGAAAACACTAATGTGTTGACTAGATAATAACTTTACGTATGTGTATGTTCATGACATGTTGCTTGTTTATATTTCTTCTAAAAAAAATATTATTATCATATAAATCCAATGGAGAAACAGATAGATAATGATAAGGAAAGGGAGAGGAAGTGGGAGGAAGTGAAAGGTTCATTGCAACTGCAAGGAAAGGTTTGTATTGACATTGAACAAGAAGAGTGTCAATGGGGGCATTGAAAGATCTAACCAAATCCATGAGTGGGGTCTTTGTGTTTTCAACTAGTGGAGCATCCTTTGTCACACTTTGGATCTAATATATATATTTTTATATATGGCTTGTTAATTAATTGATTAGCGGGAGAGGAGGGTCCCATTACTTGTGTTCTTGTTGTTCATTAATAGTGTACTTATCCTCTAAGAAGAATATAAAGCATGATTAGCATCTTACTTCCATTGTTTTATACCATCCATTAGTTTCATCCTGCTTGTGGATGGTACTTGATACTTTTCTTAGCCAATAAAATAAAATAATATAACATTGGTTTTCATTTATATATGGCTTGTTAATTAGATGGAGGAGGGCCCTATTAATTGCTAATTATGTTCTTGTTGTTCATTAATAGTGTACTTATCCTCTAAGAAGAATATAAAGCATGATTATCACTTAATTCCCTTGTTTTATACCATCCATTAGTTTCATCTGGCTTGTGGATGGTACTTGATACTTTTCTTAGTCAAATAATAATAATAATAATAAACTAATACAACATCAGTTTAGTGTTTATACATCATCTTACATTGAGTTTTATGAGTTTCCATAAAATTATTTAAAGGTAGGCATGACAATCTCATCTAAATACAATGAGGTTTATTTTTTGGCCAAATTTAAATATTTTTTACATCATCTTTCCTCATAATGTTATCACCTTGCCAAACCCTATAGTTAGAGGTATCTCCCTATAAGAAATAACTTTCTTAGCTCTCATTTTCCCTATGTCTATCTTGATATGAAATAACATAGCACATTTTGCCATCCTAGGCATCATGCGCACAAAGCACAAACATAAAAATAAAAATAAAAAATAAAAAATAGAATAATGACTTATATAGTTAGTAGAACATTACAACAACAAAGTTATGATTTGTGTAGTTATTAGTGCTTCACATCCTAATCATCTTGATTAAGACCTCCAACTCCCTCAATTAAACATCCCATCAAATCAACATCCATCTCCTCAAAAGTAAACTCCTTCACTTCCTTATCATCCATACCATAAATAAATAAATAAATAAATAAATAAATAAATAAATATAAAGTGTGAATCTATACTAACTACTAATAACATTATATTATTTGTAGTTTGTAGTAAAGAATACAAATAAGATATGTATCTGTCATGATCAAAGCTTTTGCTTAGTAGATTCACTTGTCCGTATTATAATTAATATCTAGCTAAGATGGCAGACCAAGTTATGGAAATTAATAAGGCTCCCCCACTAATGCAGGTTTATGCTTGTGATGGTGCTCTAATGACACATTTTGGTCTCTCTCAATCTAATCAAGGTTTTTCCTAGCTAAAGTTTTAGTAAGCATATTTAATGGGATGATGTTGAGCCATGAGTTTACAACAATTATGACATAAACTTTATATTTTTTAATAATAATAATAATAATAAGGGAAATATATGACAAAGCCGCCATATATTTTGTGGATGTTTGGAATGTATATACTTTCTTCACCCTATTATTTGTGTCTAGTCATGCTTGCTTGGTGGACTTGGTTGGATTTAGACATTTATTTATTTGTTTGTTTTATTATCATCTTTTTCTTGTGATTTTGATTTTCATTAATTAATTTATGTGAGCAAACTAGAATTACTGTTTTTTTTTAATTCCAAAAGATGTTCATGACATTAATGTTTTTATAAAAAATAACATGCTAAGTGGGCTAGGATGTTTAATTATAAAAATTTAAAAAAAATTTGAAAAGATAATTTGGTAAAAAGAATTGTATCAAGACATATAGAATTAATTTCTAAAACATTGTATTTTACAAGCCATGCATTTTTTTTTAAAGAAAAACAATATTAAAATGTTACCATGGGACCGAAAACATTAAAATGAATTTAAATAAACTCTATATCTACTAGGAGAATAACCTGAAAAAAAAAATCCGTTTTCTATGAACCTCAAATATATATATATATATATATATACAGATGGACAAATCACCACATTTACATATCACACACTAAAAAATCTTTAGTCATGTTGTAAAACGGAGCCTTCCGCAAAGTCAAACATTACTAACTAGTACGCATTACCATTTGACTATTGGGTTAGTGGTAATTAAATAAAAAATAATTAGTCACATATGTAAATATTAAACAAGTTATGAATTATTGTATAATACGATGGATATTATACAACTTCCTAACTCTGATTAATCAACCAATATTAATTTTTCATCAATATCTAGTTGAGTTACCAAAATGAAATTCAAGCACAAATCTTTGGGCTGAAACATCATCACAGTACAAGCTAGGATTGAATCATTTGTTTCATTCATGGCCGTGAGTACTATAACAAGGATTGAAAATTCAATATGGTTGACAATAAACACAAGACTTTGAATCAAAATACATATTTTACTCACTTCAAAGTACTTACTGCATGTGTTCTCAATAATGAATAACATTGAAGTAGATACATGTAAATAAATAATAATAAGTGGCCAGCTCTTTTTACAGTTACTCAGTAAAATGCAGAGAAGTTCAAGAACAGTGATTAGTAGCATGGGACTGAAGATCAGTAACATCAAAGATCACACAAACACCAGCAGCAAATTAATTCACTGAAAATTGCAGAAATTTTTGCTTTAGTAGCTAGGTTTATTAATACAAAAATAGTTGACAATTAAATCTATAATAACTAATTAGTACATAACCTGCTTTAAAATCACTGATAACTGAAAAACAGAACTTAATGAAGGAAACTTATAATAAAAAAAACCAAAAGTCTTCTGCAGTTATGATTTGTGTATGCTTCTAAATACTCACTTTCAAGTTCAAGATCGTTTGCAAGTGTATTGCAATGTTTCTCTCAAAACTGGTATGAATTAGTCCATTTCTGCAGAAAAAAAAAGATGGAAGTTATTTATATCTCCATAATTTTCTTTTTTTCTTTTTGTTTTTTTAATAATATCTTCATAGTTTTTATTTAAGAAAAAAATATAATAAAAAACTGAATATGCTTCTTGTATGGGATTATTACATCACAACTTTTTTTTTATTGTCAACTTTTTATTGTCATGTTATAATGTAGGATCATTGATATGTATTATGATGAAATTGCAACTAGCTAGTTTATAAATTAATTTTGATGTATATGTTGATCTAATTGGTTTGTTATTTTTTTATAGGAATCTTATACTTCTTCAATGAGTCAAAAGTATGGTCCTGATGAAGCCAATCATCCTGAGTTTGACCCAGAAGTTTGGTGTGATGCAATTGGAGGGCAAGGTACTACACACACTCATTTCTATGGGTTTGGAATCACACCACGTGGTAAGAATTTCATATCTACTTCCATCAATGCTGGAGATACATCATATTCGGCTTGTAGTCGTCCGAATCATGAACGTGAACAAACTCCAGTTGAAATTGACAATTTACGTGAAGAAGTGACTCTTGTGAAAGACAGAATAATCAACTTAGAGGATAAAGTAGAGAAGCAAGCGAGCGATACGGCGGATATCAAGAAGTATCTTGAACAAAGATGGATATGTTTAATCCTGCGCGTATGTTTACAAATGCTTCAATAGGATGGTAGACCACCACTTTGAATATTAAACAGATTAATATATGCTATACATATGGTACTGTTTCTTTTTTATGTTTAGTACTTGTTAAGACTTGTTAATTATCAGTGATGTATGTACACTAAGTATGGTATGGAAAATTAATTACATGTTGTTGACAGTATTTAATATTGTGTGTTTGCCATATGAAATTTTTTATATGTATTGGTACAGGGAAATCAAGCAGGATAAATCTAATTAATAACATAATATAAGAGCTTTAGTGACGGAATTCATTTGGATGTAAAGGGGACTGATTTCGTGGGTGATATTTTTTTAGTGACAAAAATCCGTGGGTAATACACCACATCAGTGACAAAATTCCGTTGGTGTTAAAAGGACTTTCCTGACGAAATTCCGTGGGTGAAGCGAGTATCTGTGACGGAATTCCGTCGGTGATATACACTACCAGTGACAAAATTTGTTTGGTGATAAAGAGACTAAATACCTAATTCCGTGGGTGATAATTATTTAGTGATGGAATTCCGTTGGTGTTAAAGATCGTTACCAATGGAATTCCGTAGGTGAAGTGAGTATATCTATGACGGAATTCCGTCGGTGATATACACTATCAGTGACGGAATTCATTTAGTGGTGAAGAGACTCAAATATAGATTTCCGTGGGTGATAATTTTTTAATGACGGAATTCCGTTGGTAATACATCACATCAGTGACGGAATTTCGTTGGTGTTAAAGATCTTTACCAACGGAATTCTGTGGGTGAAGTGAGTATATCCGTGACGGAATTCCGTCAGTGATATGTATTTTCTTATCATTAATTTCAGTTTTTATTTTGGATTCACTAACAGAATATTTCGTCGGTGATGCTCTAGCATCACCCATGGAAAAAAATATTTCTGACGGAATATCATCAGCGTCACAAAATTTTCCGACAAACGTTTCCAACGGACAGTTCCGTCGCTGTAGATCACCAATTGATGGAATTGTAGTTTTCAGTGACGGAAAATTCCGTTGGGCTGAAGTTATTATACTGTCCTCTAAACTTTAAAGGTTAAAAGTTGGCTACTTGCAACCACTTGATATCTTCCTTTAAATTGCTTTGTTACAAAAAGTTTTTTTTTTTTTAAATTGGTTTTTTTCTCCGTAGTAAAAATAGCTACAAAAGAAAAGAGAGTTTATGGAGTTCATTGCGTTGTAATTTGAAGTGATGTTAAAGGAATGAAACTTATTAAGATTATTGAAAAATCAAAAGAACTAATAAATAGTTTTTTTTTATTTTAAATAAAGGGTAAAAGTTCTATTGAGCATTGAGTTAATTTTTATTAAAGAGTAAAATATTTATGAAAGTTTATAAATTCTATTTTAAATTGCTATATAGTCCCTCATTTTTTGAATAACTAACCGTCGGAAACCAACAACATCCCGCCATTCAATAGAAACAATCTCGGCCGTTGAAAGCCACTAACATCCAACGGTGAACCATCGTTGAATCTGGACCGTTGATTCTTCCATTGTCCCAAATTCTATAAATATAGAGCACACTCGTGTTCGTTGACGCAATTCTTAGATCAAAGAGGCCTGAGCTTCTTCGAGGGTCGCCGGAGCTCGTCGGAGCTCGTCGGAGATGAAGGAAGGGTCCGATCATCGGAAGGGTGAGACTCTGGCATTCTCCGATCATTCGATTTTGTTATTCTTGTCAGGTTGAATGATTTGATGTCCTATTTGTTTGTCTTTTTCATTATTGTTTTCTGATAGCTTGAGTTTCTCCGTGAGTCGCCGGAGCTCGTCGGAGTTGAAGGAAGGAGGGTGAGGGTTTGGCATTCTCCGATCTTATTGTTTTGTTTTTCTTGGTGGGCTGATTGATCTATTTGTTCATCTTTTTATTGTTGTCTGATAACCTGAGCTTCTTTTAGGTTGCCGGAGGTCGCCGGAGTTCACGGAAGGGTCTGATCATCAGAATGGTGAGAGCCTCGCATTCGGATTTATTTTAATCGAGACATTTTCTTATTATTGTTTTCTAATGCATGAGGATGAGGGTTTCTTGTTAGAATTTTTTTGGCCAAGTTTTGATAATTAGAAACTGAAAACCGTGGAAGAAATCATTGAGGGATATAATCAGGTGGATGAGAAACTTTTATTGTTGTTTGGTTTGATCTGAACTGTTTTTCTTCCTGAAAGTTAACTATTTGTTTTGTATGCTGGCATGTTGATTTCCCTGATTAATTTTGTGCCCAAATGTTTGATAACCTATGTAATGTTTGAAATTTATTTATTGATGTTTGTTCATTGGCATTGAAAATTGTCCTTCATGCGTAATGGCTTTCAGATCTTCCATTTTTTAAGGTAGCAAATAGGTTTTGAGGTCTTTCTTTTAATTCAGATCTTCTTGGACAGTTTTTTTCACCACATGACTCATGATTTGTCCCTCCTAGCTTGTTGTCCCTCAGTAGCTGCATGGCTGTGATAAGATTTTATATATATGTCTGATTGATCTTCAATGAAGGGCTTTATGTTTAATAGTTTTAACTGGATTTGTTTCTCGAGTTTTATTTTCCTGAACCTGCTCTTGATTGTTCCTTGAGTTTAAATGAAAACATAAAACCAAATCTTTAGCATACATGTGATGTATGCTAAAGATTTGGTTTTATGTTTTCTTTTTGCAATACCAATTTATTAGTCTTGGTTCACCAGTTTATTTAATTTTGTTATCTTCTTGTTGAGTGGTTTTCTAATTAGTCTTAGTTCTCCATTTAGATATAAGAACTTGAAGAAGGGCACACAACATCCAATTAAGTAGGGAGGTTGGAGAACGGTTCAAGATCCTTCATATGAGAAAAGACTGTAGCGGCTGATTAGTTATTTTTGGATTACTTCCATGGTTGATAATCAGTAAGAAGAACAAATAAAGAAACTAATTAATTTACATATCCTTTTTACTGAACTTACATTACATCAAAATTGTTTACTTGTCTCATTTTTATGAATATATTTTAAGATATTATAATTCCTTTCTAAATTTTTCGTAAAAGTTTTACATGAATAAAGTCAATACAGTTTAAGTGTTTTCTAATTGCTGAAATTAATGCTTGATGAGATTTGACTACTAATTGTATTGATTTTGATTACATTTTATTGCAGACTCCTTGCACTGCGAACCAAGAGGATCAACCCTTTTCTCTCCATGGCATTTTAGAGTTAGTTCTTCAAGCATCTTCTTAAGATTGATTTCATATATTTCGTATAATATCTAGCGAGATTTGTAGATCAATGTTTGCATGCAAAATTTACTTCTTTTCAGCTTAAACGAAAAATCAATCTTCAGAGTTCAAGGTGGTGGACGCCTGCCTCATCAATCTTGATTATTGAAGTCACTAAGATTGCTCTGTAGTGATGAAATTTCTTTTGCCATAGAGCTGTTCTTTTTTGCATCTATATGATAATGATAGGATAGTCTCTAGTGAGTGTGGTTCATGTCTTTGCACATCAGAACTCCAAGACAATATCCAGGGAGGAAGTCCTTATCTGACAATTTGGTTCTGCCTTCAAATAATGGCATTCAGTGATGACAACCTGGCGAGTGTGGCTCATGTCTTTGCGCATCAGAACTCCAAGACATTATCCTGGGAGTAAGTCCTTATCTGACAATGTGGTTCTGTCTTCCAATAATGGCATTCAGTGATGACAACCTGGCCAAGGGAGGGTCTCAGACAGCATTCAACTCTTTGACCACATTCTTCATATCATTGATTAGAATGAGCTATATTTAGTTGAGCGAGGCAGTGGATGGAGGCCAGCGGACCATGTGATATTGCATTCTGAAGAATTCTCTGTAACATTCTCTCTTCCCACTTCAGTGAAGGTGGCATGATCAACGTCTGGCCAATTTTTAGCATGCCTTTTGCACATCTACAATCAAAAGAAGCAAAACAATTTTGGATAACCAATTTGACTAGAGGTTGGCAGACCCTTCTAAGGAAATGGTTAGATACCAATGCAGCTGGATACCAATGTACAGATCACAAGGGATGGGCTGGATATTCAATATGTGTAATTTTCTAAGAGAGGTAAGAAAGTGAAGCTTTTCAACTGATAGCACTCTAATGTTTGTTGATCTTGCAGTGCTTCTTTACAAAGAATCAACAGTGAAATGCCTTTGTTCTCTAGAGCATGCATGCTAATTAATGAAGGTCATGTATCTGTTTCTCGTTATTCTGAAACAGAGACAGGCTAGCAACATATCAACATCCAAACAAGTTGCAGGTTAGTCAATGGACATCTTTCTTTATTTCTTTTGACAACATGCCAAATATTAAGAGGGTGAGGTGCATAATGAAGGTTGTTCTAAGACTTTATATATGCAATTCCTTGATCTTGAAACACTAGTAGGTGCATCCTTGGAAGCTGGTACTTGTTATACTTCAGTATGATCTGTGAAATATGAGTTTGTTAGCTTACAAACTCCTACCAAGAGATGGTGTGGTCTTTCGAACAAAGATGTCAATAGAATTACTTAATTTAATTTGAACCTGTATTCTTTTGATAGATAGGTCACTGCAGAGTGGATGGGAAGAGAGGAGAAAAATGATACTCTGTATGTTTATCAGGTTAGTCTGAAGCCTCTAGTCTACATAGCTCCTTTTCTTATCATGTTAGTAAGCTCAATCATTGTTGTTGGACTGCTGATTGTCTTAACTTTTTTATTAACATCACTGCTGAATACTTGCTCTTAAAACTATAGCTGTCTAATTTTCGATTAAAGTTTGAGTTAATGCTTACTGTGTATTAGCTGTAGCTTCTTGAAATTTGTTTGCTTTCTACTACCGCAGCTTATCTGTTACTCTATAAACTATTATTTGAGCTATTTGCCAATACATCAAAGTATCTATATACATATATATATATGTATATATATATCTCAATGCCATGGCATTCATTTCTTTTCAAAATCATCTTTTAAAGAGAATGTACATAATATTGCTGAAAAGTAAATGGAAGATCCATTAATGATCAGGCCTTATAAATTGAACAGTGATCATCAACTTACTATTCTTCTTGTTGATTCATTTCTTTGCTGAACCAGAAGTTTCTGCTGTTTATATACTTGCTGATTTGATAAAGCTGGAACTTGATTGTCCATTTCACCCATCTGAATGCTTACTTTGACCTTGATCAGTCTCTTCAACCCTGATTTTAATCTTGAAACTTCTGTGAAAGCACTGCTTCCTGTTTTATGCGAGTGCCATTATCTTCATTAATAATTTAGAGTTCATCAAATCTAGTTATAAGTAGCCATATTTATATTCAAATGATTTGACAGTAACTCTGCCAGTACACTGTTTTACAAAATTTTATTCAGTACTTACAGCCAATGGTCAGTGGTCACTCTGAATTGGCCATCACCTTGCTCTAGTTATTTTTATATGATAACTCACCGGTTATTATTTTATGTTTGTTCCAACTACATCTACAATATAAATTCACACAGCTTCATATTGGCTTAAACCTTTTTAATGCTGTTGTATTCCTACTGTCAGTTCAATCTGAAACTTAAGTTAGCTCTCTGTTTATTATTTCCTTGAATCAGCGCTACTGCTGTTAGCTTAGTCATATCTATCTTAAAATATCTGTGCAGCTACTGCTGCTATATTTTGCCTTGAAATTGCATCTCATAAACACATGTTTTTATGTGAATATCCTGTCTCAAACTGATTTCTTGTTAAATTGTTTAAATCTTTTATCCTGTTGCTTATCATTTTAGATCGCTCTCACACTTCAACTCAAAGTGGTATTTAGATTTGATTTACTTTAAATCAAGGTTACTGCTGTTGTTCTGCCATTTATGTTCCTTTCTTTTTATCACTTGCTTTAAAATTTGTGCTTGTGGAAATGCTTTGATAACTGATGCTGTCATAGTTATCATTTCTACCAGTGTGCAATAATTCTGATTCCAAAAATTCAATAGTAACTCCAACTCCAATTGCCAAATTGACCAAAAGCCCTTCAACCATGTTAATTTTTCATCTTTTAGAATTTATCCGCACTAACGACTGTGATTCAAACTGAGTTTTCACTCAAGTTGTTCACTGATAATTTCACACTTTTGTAGATGTTACACCTATTACTTACCCTTTTAAAGTTAAGGATGATGAAGCATTTGGCAAGTTCATAAGTTTTCAAAATTGATGTCAAACCCAATTAGAAATAGCTAGGTAGTGTTTTAATGCACATCTTATTTGATAACCCCATGATCTATCACCACACTCTTCAAATGCAAGAGTTTCTTGTATGAACAAAACAACATACATAACAGATATATATATATAGTGTGTGTGTGTGTGTGTGTGTGCGCACGCTCAATTGAAGATTTGTTAGTACAACAAAGCTTGTTAAAAGATGTGCATCCACAAGATTGTTAGATGACAAAAAGAAAAAAAAAAATGCAACTTTGGAGCGATCCAACAGTTACATGCAATTGTCACACAAAATCATTAGCAAGCTTCACAAAAAATCAAAATCAAAATCTACAAATAAAACTAGCTTTCTTTTTTTTAGTTTCTAGAAGAAAGGCACATGGTGAAGATTGAACAAATGAGAAGCCTTCCAACTCACGCATGATGTTATGCTGTTAAGAAGGTTATTGGTCACTGTCACAAGATTTAATGATTCTTGGATACTTAGCAAACAACCCATGTTTAGTCATTCGTGATAGAGACTAGTGTTTGACAGTTTTGTCATAACTTTCAAAAATGTTTGGAATGTACTGGATATAAGAAAAAATCTAAGTTCTGTAAGCCTCTTAAACCGCATAGGTTTTAACACAATGTAGGTTTTCTGAAACTCAAGTAGATATGCAATGATGGTAATTAACATGTACTGCAAAAATGGTTTGTGGAGTTACTGCTGACATAAGATCCAGTAATTAGTTATGATGTTATTTCCTGTCTTTCATGAGGTTTTGAACATTTTTTTTTTTTACCAGATTGAAAAACATTCATCACGGGATCCTTCTTATAAAGTTTATGAGCTTGATGATGTTTTTTGTGGAGGTTGGATAGCAACTCGCTCTCAATTTAATCATAGATTCCCCACTGTTTAGGCCGCATTTATGCACCTCTACCTTCTCCATCTACCAGAATAACTAGGCGGCATTAAGATTAGGCAGGGAATACCAAGAAACTAGTGTAGCAAGTGCATTATGATCCTATGATTCAGTTTCAAATTCATTTAGAATTCAATTAAAAAAAACGGATGCATTATTGCATTATTATGACTTCATAATTTTTTTAATTTTCCAAACCTCTCTGCTCTTTCATCTTGACATAGATCTGATATATTAAAAATCTTATCTCTTAGACGATTGACTGACTGAAGCTGAAATAAAAGCATTGAATCATCCAAGTCAGACGTAGTAACTCCAAAGGCAGAATACAGCTCACATTAACCCAACCACTTCCCCTCTCCATATCCCTCCATATTGCCATTTCCCTTCTCATTCATCACCTCCTTCATTAACCATGTCCTTCATCATCATCATCTCATCTCTAACACTCTTCCTCCTCCTAACTTCCCTTTCTTCATCCTCAGCTCTCCCTCAAAATGGCGGGAAATTTAAGGTGCTCCGGCGAAACATTGGTATCTCAGCCATGCACGTAGCCTTGCTCCCCAATGACAAGCTCATCATCTTTGATCGCACTGACTTCGGCCTCTCTAATATCTCCCTCCCGGCCGGACGTTGCCGGGATGACCTCAATGAACAAGCTGTCAAACATGACTGCTCAGCTCATTCCATTGAATTTAACCCCAAGACTCACTCCGTCCGTCCACTCACCGTCCTCACCGACACTTGGTGCTCCTCCGGCGTAGTCTCCGCCGATGGCGTCCTCATCCAAACTGGCGGCTTCAACGACGGCGACCACTCCGTCCGGTACTTCTCCCCTTGTGACACTTGTGATTGGGAGGAGATAAAAAATGGTCTAATCTTAAAGCGATGGTATGCTAGCAATGCCTTGTTGCCGGACGGGAGGATCATTGTCGTCGGTGGCCGTGCTCGGTTTGATTATGAATTCATTCCCAAAGCTTCTGTTTATGACCTCCCATTTCTCCGGCAAACTAAAGACTCGTCGGAGAATAATCTTTATCCGTTTCTGCATCTCTTGCCGGATGGAAACTTGTTCGTCTTCGCCAACACAAAGTCTATAGTCTTAGACTTTAAAACAAACAAAGTTGTTAGAGAGTTTCCAGAGATACCCGGCAATGCGGCGAGGAACTACCCGAGCTCTGGCTCGTCGGTGCTCCTCCCTCTCTTGCTTAATAACAGTGAAGATATTAATGGTATCAAAGCTGAGATCATGATATGTGGTGGTGCTGAGCCAAGCTCCAACTCTAAGGCCATGAAAGGAGAGTTCTTGCCGGCCGATGACACGTGTGGAAGGTTAGTAGTGACAGAGAAGTCGCCGGAATGGGAAATGGAGAGAATGCCGATGAGTAGAGTGATGGGAGACATGGTCTTACTTCCGACCGGCGACATTCTGATCATCAATGGAGCAGGGAAAGGGACGGCAGGTTGGTGCATGGGGAGAGAGCCGGTGTTGCACCCGGTGCTCTACTCGCCGGAAAACAAAATGTTTAAAGTTATGGATCCGACGACGATACCTCGGCTTTATCACTCGACGGCACATTTGCTCTCCGATGGAAGGGTGATGGTCGGAGGGAGTAATCCTAATATTAAGTATGAGTTTTCCGGTGTGCTTTTTCCGACAGAGCTTAGCTTGGAGGCTTACTCACCGCCTTATCTTTTCCGGGGAGGCCGGCCGAGGATAGTAATGGTGGAGCCTGGTTTGGAGCTTAGGCATGGGCAGAGGATTACATTGGGGTTTAAGGTGGAGAGAGGAGGAGGAGATAAGGAAGTGAAGGTGACAATGGTGGTGCCGGGGTTTACAACACATTCGTTTACAATGAATCAGAGGGTTTTGGTGTTGAAGGTGGTGGCGGTGAATAAGATTTCCGGTGAGAGTTATGCTGTTGATGCTTTTGTTCCGGCGGCGGCGGTGGTGGCGCCGCCGGGGTATTATTTGTTGCATGTTGTGCATGGTGGTGTGCCTAGCCGGGGAAAGTGGGTCAAGATCAAGTAAAGGAGGGAGTTTGGTTTGGTTGATGTTAGAGCCATGGTGGGAGACTTGTTTTTTTAATTTTTTTCTCCCGGTGATTTATGTTAAGTGGTTTTTTTTTTAATTGAATCTATATATATTTGTTTGTTGAAGTAATAATATCATCATTAAATGTTTGTTGTGATAGAAATTTGAGAATGCTGTCGATAAAACAAACATACTATTATATGAATTTATTTATACAGAATCTTGTTTCTGATTGGCCGGACATTGTGAGAATCTTGGATTTTTTTATTTACAAAGCGACTAGTGTTCTGCAATACATTCACCGGAGATTCAATTGTGGAAGGGATGTTAGTGTTCACCGGAGATTCAATTCTGGAAGGGATGCTAGTGTTCTACTATCAACGAGAGATCTAATAACATTTCTTATTAGTCATGACAAATTTAATTGTACAAATGTGACATATTTTTAGTAATTAGCAGAGTTTTTTGGATTAAAAAAAAAAATCAAACAGTACCTAATCACGAAGAATTCTTTCAAACAGTACCTATCAAAGAGTTTTCTTGAACTAAATCATTTCTTCATATTTAAAAAAAAAATTTAGATTAACAGGAAGAAAAGCATTGTTCAAATCTTCTCCCCAACAGATCTTTGTTTCCCTGCATCTGTTCATACATCATGCTTACCCGGATTCATATACTATTCTCATACTCGTATATATCTGTACATCCGGGTTTTAAGATCTTTGTTTAGATCTTGTTTATATTCATAAAAAAATGGCGATTGTCAGTCTATTATTCAAAAACTTGTTATGAATAAATCAATATAAACATCAATAATTTTAAATTGGACCAATTTCTCCTTGAGGGTTAATATTAGTACTAAAGATTTAGATTGATCAAACAAGTTAAAGTGGAGTTTGAATTCTGTCTGTACAAAAGACATTGTGAAATATGTTTCTTTTTATATGCCTTAGTATCTAGTATTTTGCAAAGACTTCTTTAGAATTTATTTTTAAAAATTGTAAATTCAAAAAATTCAAAAATAAATAAATAAATAACTTTTGAGGATTTATACTTAAATTAAAAGTTTAGAATGTTAGATGAAATAAATTATTAAACATTAGTTCAAGCAAAGATCATTTTCATGTTGAAGTGATCACTTTAAGGTAAATAATGTGAAGGAGAGAAGTGAAAATTATGAGTTGCAAGTTGCCACCGAAAGTGTTCTATTTTTCTGCTTTTTTCCATTTAATTTGTGAAAAAGACTAAAACTTCTTTCTAAGGTGACATTAAATAAAGAGGCACATTGTACTTTTTTATCAATATTGCCGAACTAAGTTGGCAAACACGCACTTAAATTTACAAACATAATTGCTTGTGAGTTGTGACCATGGTTGGATTTATTTCATATATTTATTTATTTCGAATAAATATGATTGGATGAAAGAGAGTACAGACTACAAATGAATATGTGCAAATAGTCAAATTGTTCAAGCAAGTTAATGCATGCTTAAAATTTGGTAAACCATGTGATTTTTTTTTTTAAAATTTTTTTTTTTACTTTTCAATGATGGTCACTGTTTTTCATGAACTTGATGAGACAATTTAGGGATTGCAATGGGCCGGAATTGCTCCGCCAACCACATATCTTGCCCATCATTTTAGTGGCTTTTTTTTTTAATTAATTAATTTTTTACTTTTTTAATACTATAATCACTAACGAATTTTGCACTGGTCTGCCTTGCCATACCTCATTTTACATTTATTTTCTATTAAAAATATAGATACTTTTACTATTTTTAAATTGAGGGAAATTTTGCATGAAATAACATATAATATTTACCAATAGGTTAAAATTATAACAAATAATTTTTTTTAATATTGTATTTTTTAATTAAACTATTAAAACACATATGTGTAGAAAAAACTTAAAATTGAATATATATATATATATAAACATATAAGTAAATTTTTTAATAGAGTGGAACGGAAGCGGGGCAAGATAAAATTAGAATTACCCCATCCCACCCCCTCGCAAAAAAACTCCGTCTTGCCTGGCTCCAAGCTTCACTTGAACAAAAAAACACCTCATTTGGGATGGATTTGATCGGAAATTATGGGTCAACTCAAGTTTTGCCATACGATCAACACCAATAAATTTTTTTATTAAAAATAAAAATTTGATTGTTTTTTATAATAAAATAATATACACACACATTATATCACTTCCTCTCCGGATATTTGTAGAACGTTCGCAGAGGATGAAACAGTAGAGAGACATAATGGTAGAGAGATAGGGAAAGGAATGAACCAAAATATACATAAACAGTGATGTATACAGTGGTTCTGGGTTGTACCTGGTCAGAAAGAGGGTATTGTAGCAATAGTGATCGAACGACTATGATTAAAGAACTTTTGGGAGAGAGCGTTTGTAGCAATAATGATTGCGCTATTATTTTATCATAATATTTTTTTTAATAATTTCCACTAATTTTTATAACATAAATAAATTTTTTTATTCAAATTATTAAATATATTTTTTATTATAAATAACACAAATAAGCTGCTGTTATATAGGCTAACACTTTGATTCCTTTCCTGTATTTTCGTTTTGCTCCATTTCTAATGGACTTTGTACTCTTTTATTTTAATTAATACATGTGATTTATCCACTTTTATAAAAATAAAAAAAAATAAAAAAAACTTTGATTCCCAACTGTCGTGCTTTATACTCTCTTTATATACGCATGTATATGTGAAATATAAATACTTTCATACTTCCATTATATAATTATGTTTATTGTTGCAATAATCGAGGTAAAATCCTTAGACTTAGGTTTAACTAATCTATATAAATATATTAATAAAAAAATTGTGTCGGTGACTTCCCCATTATGAATTATATATAAATTATATAGTAAGTAAATGTCCAATCACCGCCCCTTTTGTAAAAAAAAATCATGTACTTTTAATTTTTTGTCTGTCACGTGATTAACAATGTGACCTTGAATATATATATATATTATTTATGTAAATTAATCATCTTTGCTTTTGACTTGTTAAATAAGTATTAGTATGTTTGGAGTGAAGGGAAAAATAGAGAAATAAAACTAATATATTTTTAATAATACATTACCTTTCATTTGCTCATGCTCCTTATTTTATTCATCAAGCATAACACAAAAAGACAAAAACAAAAGAAATTTAAAAAGTTTTTTTTTTTTAAAGAGAACTACACAAATTAAGCACTCCTTTTCAACAAGTACTTTACAAAAGCTTAGAACACAACATTAATACTCACCAAAATAAATTAGAAAAAAACAGTAAAGAATCTAAAGATTCATCATCATCAAACACATGGAAAAGCAAATCTAAATGAAGGCTTAGTAGTTTGTACTCAAAGATCTTGGTTCACTTTCCAATTAGATCCAATCCCATACATGGCTTGATTCATCACCCAATCTGATGAACAGCTTGATCCCTCCTGCATGCATTGCATCACCATGTTATTCTTCTTTCAATTGTAGCTACTTTTGCACACTAGCTTGGTCCAACATATCACATCAACAACAATAAACTTACATCTATATATATATTGATTTAAAAAAAAAAATTGGTTGCCACTCTTGCAACAGTAAAGTTAATATTTTATTTCTTGCATAATTTATAGGTGGAGAGTTTGAATCTATATGGGTTTATTATACTTATTTTTTACAAAATAGTTTTATTCAGGGAAAAAATCAGATTGTAAATCAGATGATTTTTTTATTATCATATATTTATATGATATATTTTGAACCAAAAAAAGTTGGTTCTACTGGAGAAAATAATAGGACTATAATTCATCTATGTTTCAAGAATTAATCTGTATTTTCTTAAATGGTCTATATAATTAGTGGAAAAATTTATTATTCTAAATGTTTTGTGTGATATATTGTTCATTATTTCTTCTTTTATGTATCTCCATATTTTCTTTATTTATTTTTCATACATTTATCTCAAGAAACATGCATGAACAAAGTTGTTCCCTAGACTTGAGTGAAATAAAATATTGTTTTCATTAGTTAAATAAACAAAAAAAAAACATTATTTATTGAAAAAAAGGTTACTTTAAAAAACAGCATGAATGATAAACCCTAATTATAATAACGATATGATAAAAAAGTTTTTCCTAAAAATACTTAATATATAGTATTTATTTTCATATATTTATATCACAACAACAAACATATATACATTCATACGTAAACATGAATGGCCGTTCCCTCGAAATCCATGAAGTAAAAAATTATTTTTATTGATCAAATAAACAAAAAAAAAATCATTATTTATTAAAAAAAATGTAAAATTAAAAAAACTGCATGATTAATGATAAACCCCAATTAAAATAAAATAAATAGACAGTTAAAAAAGAAAAAAAAATGAAGAAAATATATGGAGAAATTAAAGTATATATGATGAAGCTCACCATGGATGTTCTTCAATGTCTTGATTAATTAGACTTATCTTCTCCATCTCTTTGGACATCAGAGACACAGTTTCTGTCATTCCATTTACCACCATTTCCGGATGGACCTTCTTCTTCTTCATCATCCTTGTGATCAGCTACCAAATCCCCATGCAAAACCAATAAAAACAAAAAATAAAATCACTAACTCTTCATTGTACATTGAGCCTTCATGCATGTTAGTCAAATTTAGCAATACTTCATGTGAATCTTGGAATTCTAACTCTCCCCCACAAAGGCAACAAACACCCTTAGCTCACTCCCATGAAAAAAAAAATAAAGTAATGCATGCATGAATGAATGATTGAATGAGTGTATGAATGAATAATCATCTTACTCTTTGCATCTTCTTTGTTGCTTTAATGGTGGGTTTTGTTTTTCCCTCAACAAGTGAATTCTCTTTGTTCTTATTCATTATCATCAACATCTTCTTCTTCTTCTTCTCATCTTCTTCTGTTGGTTCTTTATTGATCTTCTCCTTCAGAGGACTAGTAATACTCTTGACTTTCTTCGGGGAGGCATCAGAGGCGGCGAAGAGATCGGCAAGAGTAGTTCTTCCCTTTTCACTCCTCTCCTTGTCCTCCTTCAACAATGGTTCATCCATGAGCTCCTTTTGATCACAATGCTGGTCTTGTTCTTTCATCACCTTCACCACCACCTTCTCATTTTCCTTTTCTCTAAAAGATGACCTCAATGACTTGCTAACACTTAGTGGCACCATTGCCACTTTGATTTCCACTTGTTCCACTGCTTCTTGTGAAACATTTTTCTCATCTTCTAATTTATCATTGTCATACTCTTGTTGATGTTTAATTAATGGAGAATGATGGTGGTGTATGTCTTGAAGGCCTAGTGTGCCAATGGTGAGAATGCCATCAAGAAGCACATTGTGGAGAAGCAATGCTTCTTGATCATTAGTTTCCATCTCTTTCCCATCAGCAAACACATCTAATTAAATTAAAAGGGGTCATCAGAATAATTAACCTTAATTAACAAATCATCAACAAATTAAGGAAGCAAGGAAATTTATTAATCAAAAGTTAAAATTAATTAAACCTGGTGGATGCTTATGAGAAACTCTAGAGTACACAGTGTTTGGCTTCATCTTCCATTGCATCCAATTTAAGATCTGTTAAACATATATGCAACACTAACATTCAGTAAATAAAAATAAATAAATAAATAATGTTAATACACTTGCATTGGCTCATCATGTACCTTCATGGCCATCAGAGAGAAATTAATTAAAGGAAGGTGGTGAGTGAGAGAATTAATATTAATGTTGAAGAAGAGTGATGGGAAAAAGAGAATGAAAGAGAATGGGGTCTTATAGAGAAGAAGTTGTGGAAGAGAGCACCAACGAATGGGTCCCTTGCATAGTTGGCAATGGCTTGGCTAGATTGGAACAAGAAGCACTCTTCTTATTGGAAGGTTTATATCCAATGAGATTTATCTTCATGGCTTTCTCTGCCTCTAAAATTCTTTTGAGTTTTTTTAATCATCTTGTCCTCTTATACTATAGTCTCAATGATTTTTCTAATCAAATCATTGAGACTTTGAATCTTTTGAATAGTAATAATAATACTAATAATAAAAGAAAAAGATTAATGGAACATAGAAAGATGCTAAACTAAAGTTAAGTGTTGAACATGATCACACTTATTTGTTATAATTATTATCAAATAACGAATCCAAGAGCAGAATAAATGTAATATTAAATCACATAGATGCTGTAATTATGTGTATAATCTTTCAACTCTTTTTTTTTTTAAAAAAAATTAGTGTAACCATTCTTGTCTAAAGTTGACATGCATGTATGATATTATGAAGCAAAGGAATCCAAGTTGCATTGTGTTGAGCAGTCAATGTGTGCTAATAATTAAGAGCTTTGGACCCAACATGGCCAAACAAATGGCTAAAATCTTGGAGGATGATGTTCACTGCCTTGCCATGTCCATTAGCTAACATATAAAAGTGAAATGCAAGATTATATATATATATATATATATATATATATATTGTGGCCTGTTATTTAGATAACAAAGTTAAATCAAATCATATTTTGTCGGGTTCGGTTAAGCCATAGTTTGAATTCCTACAATTTGACTAACTTGGAATAACCAAAGTTAAAATTTTAATAGAGAATTGTATTTAAGAATCAAGTGTTTTTAAGTTAATCATCATATCTAAATAATCATCAATAATCCAATTCGGAATTAGATAATTGATCATATGGCATGTCCTGGTGTCCATAACTAGTGCATGCACTATATATATATATATTTAAATAAAGTAGATAAACCAATGTACTATATATATATAGATATATACATATAACTGTTTTGATAAGTCTTACGGAAATAGCTGATGTTTTGATGCCTATGTGTTTGGCCTTACCAACATCATGTCTCTTGGATCAATATGACCTATAAAAAAGTTCAATTGATCAATTATTTCAACATTAATTAATGTAGATTTATTGAGAACCATATATATATATATATATATATATATGGGCTAAACATCATCTGCGGACGTTCGTAGAGTCATCCGCAGATGATGATGCGATCTTTCATAGTGCTGGATGGTTGCGATTGATTCGACATCGTCATCGAGATCGACTGGATGGCTCGGATTAAAAACACCGCAGATCCCACTTTTTATCGCTGCTTATAAATAGCATGACAACGTTATCGCTCACGTATGCATGCGCGACTCGCTTGATTGAAATCCAACGGCCCATATCAACGTTCACAGATTACGTATTTGTGAACGTTGACAGAGAATGCATCCTCTCTCTCTCTATATATATATATATATATATATATATATGAGAATTTATATGCATATGAATCTCACCATCTAATAATCAAATAAAAGATCAACTATATGTGTAAAATCGAGTCTCCTTAATTAGCAACCTATTTATTTGAAATATATGATTAGATTTAAATTTTGATAAACTGTTTGCCCGCTTGTATGAAGATATGTTTGTCATTATTGTGCTTGTGTCAATGTTGTTTAAAATAATAATTTGACTCAATTGAACATTATATGAGAAATATTAGGGGTTTAAACTCATAAATTTCAGGATTCAAATATTAGCAAACTAATTAACTGTTTGCTTGCACCGAAAAATTTTCTTTCAAAATATAATAAGCCTTATTTCAAACATGCAACAAATAAGTGTTGAGATGCTATAAATCTAAATCTATTTCATAATTATAATAATAATAATAAAATTTTCCATAAACATACGTCAAAGAAAATCTTCTTAATTTAACACACTTCTATATATTTCATCATTTGATACCAAGAAAAGATTAATGTTATTCAACTCAAAGCCATACAAGTCTATAGTTCTTTATATAAGTTTAATATTAACGGTTACAAGTGAGAACTCTTCAAGGAGGTTTTACACATCCTTAATTTTAGCCACTAACTTGTTAACTGAAATACCGTGTTAGTAGAACGAGTCTTCAGGGAGGATATTCACAAGTATGTTCACTTTGTTTAACAGGCTCAATTTAGGTAAAACATTTGTTGCCGGTCAATTATATATATATATATATATATATATATAAATCCAACTCCACATCTATCATTAGTTGATTTTAAAGGCAGCTGAGATGATGAAGGGCACAAAACTTAGTGCATGTGCCCCATGTCCTGCTCACTTGTGTTTATAAGGACATATATGATATATACATGCATGCATGCATGCAGATAATTATGCAAGCTGTTCACTATCCACCTTCTCAACATTGCATGACATGTATGCACTTTCATTTTAACCACATTCCTTTGTCTTCTTCTCCCTTACAAGTGTCCAACAAGGACTATCCTAGCCCTACTTTGTTCCAAAGCACCAGACAGCCTCTAAACCCTAACAGCAATGAGAAGCACTGCATGGAGGGATGTGTCCTTATGGTCCAACCTTTTCCTTCTTGTCCTTCATGCAAACTAAGCATCCTCAAAAATTAATGTAGAATGAAGTGAAGGGAGACCTAAGTATTAATTGATTGGTCTGATCAGTGTGTCCTTTATTCATTCATGATGTTCTGAGAATACCATGCAATGCATGCATGCAGTGATGGAGGACCATCACTTTATCCTCAAGATCATGAAGTTTTTTTCTCCTTGGCTTTGTACTCATATTTATGTTTATGCTAGCTTGTTAATTAATTAGTGGTTAGCTTATGAGTTTTCTTGTCATGTGTTTGCATGCACTTTTTGTAGGTTGTTTAATTATCAGAAAAACTGCTTTTGAAGAACATTAACAGATGTTTTGGTGATGATATGTTGGACTTCTTGCTTTTTAATTGAAAGTGAGTGCATGTTTTCTTCTTGAATATAGACTGTTATATATCTAGGGTTCATGACGAAAACAATCATGTTAATTGTTTCTTAATTTTTCTAGAGTGTAATAAAGATTAAGTAAATAAAATTAGAATATTTTCACTTTCACTGTGGGTTGATTATCCACCACATTAATTTTTTTTAGCTACTTTATGTTAATTAATCTATCAATCCAACAACCACTTGTATGTGACCACCTCAATTATTGAACTTTGACCAGCTCTCTAGATCTGGTCATGTCCTGGACTAATGTATAGCATAGTCTAAAAAATAAAACAAATTATAAACTAGTACAGATATATATAGATGTTACTACAGTTATATATGATAAAATAAATATTTTATATAAATTTTAAACTAACAATTACAAAGAAGATTGAATCACAACAAAACTGCATTCTCTTTATCATAATAAAAAATTAAATTATTTTTTAATTAGCATCTGAGAATTCCAGTACTGACAAAAATCCTACCGAGTAATATATATACCTCGTGAGCTTCTAGCTTTTAAATTTTTTTCTTTTTTTCTTTTTCTTTTTTAATCATTAATGATTGTTTTCACACAAATGTTTTTTTTCCCCTAAAAAACCCACAACATGCACCACTCATCTCTCCCTTTCGTACCAATTTGGTGTAGATCCACATCATTGTAATTTAGTAATAATAAATAATTGCAGATGTTTTCATTGAGTAGAGCAAATACTAGTTAATTGGTATACAAAGTCGATCCAATGGCATTGAAAGAGAAGAGGGTGGAGACTTTGTCATTGCTGACAAAAACATTAAAGGGTATAATACCTGAATTGGTCCCTTTACTTTTCTCTCTCTTTCCTTTTGGTCCCTCTACTAAAAAATGCGTTTCATTAATCCCTATACTCTTGAAAATGATCCAATTTAGTCCCTATACCCTTAATCTCTTTCGATCTAGTCCTTCTACTCTTGAAAATACAACCAAATAATTAATCTATTTTAGAGTAGAATGGACTAAATAGAACCATTTTCAAAAGTAGAGGGATTACTTGGGAGCATTTCTGAGTAGAGGGACCAAAAGGGAAGAAAGAGAAAAGTAGAGGGACCAATTTGGGTATTATACCAAACATTAAGGCTATTAATCATATATGATAATTGATTTCTGTTTGTTTTAATTTTTATTTATTTTTTTTAAAATAGATAAATCATGAATTTAAAACTTAAAAAGAACTAGGAGTAAAATACAAAAGAAAGAGACCCGATCACCAGAGATGAAGGTATAAAAAACACAATAGATAGGTGAGACAGAAAAAACATCATCCAAAAAGAGAATAAAGAGGCGATTGTTTTAATTATTTGTTAGATATTTTTTTTTCCACTTGATAATACATCTATAAGCACGTACCTTTTCAAAATCCTAACATATATATTACGCCCATACATGCATACCTTTAAATAGCCTCATTATTAAATCAAAATGGCTATTTACTATTTACTATCATTTGATAGTAAATAAAAAAAGGATAACTATGGGGGCACACATATATATTTATATATATATATATATAGAACCCTTTTTGTTGAAAGACTATATGTATATAATGGAAACTTGTTTTAAAACAAATAAATAAGTTCTAGACTGTTGGCTAAAACTATCTCCTACAAAACTTTGGCCCTAAACTAATTGCTCAAAACCATTAGCCCAAAACCAATGAACAAATCCATGGATTATAAACTAATGGCTTAGTTAAACCATTAGAACCTAAACCATGATCTTAACCCATGGATTAGTGCCCACATATTAAAGGAAAATGGTGGTTTTAGTTGGCCTATAAGTATGGGAAGCTTATTCTCATTCTATACACAACCTTGAGTGAAGAATCAAGTGAAGAAGTGAGAGTGAGAAGAAATTAGAAAGAGAAGAAAAGTGTGGAAAAAATATTTTGAGAGTTAGTCCAATCTTCTAGTATAAGAGAGAATTCTGGTTTTCTCCTTGTTATTAGAGAGTTTGTAACTCCTGCAATTTTCCCACTTAGTAAATTCTTCTATCTTTGCCCGTGGTTTTTACCCTAATTGTTTAGGGGTTTTCCACGTAACATCTTTGTGTTCTTTTTTTTTCCAGCATTCCTTTTATTTATTTTACTGTTGTACTGCTCTATTCGATCCTACATTTTACAACATAGACTTTATAGAAATATGTTACCATACATCTATATATACATATATATACACCGCAATTTCTTTAATTTTCCTAAATGTAAAATTTATAAAACCACCATGCAGGATATGATAGCAGTTGGAATAGACACATGCGTCATACATGGCCTTAGAATGGGCAATGGAGGAGCTAACAAAGAATCCAAGGACAATGAAGAAAGCTCAAGATGAAGTGAGGCAGAGAAGCAATGGAAAAACTACAGTATCTAAGGATGATATTCCTTAGAAGAGCTACTTAAAAAGCAGTAATCAAAGAAGTGTTGTGATGCGGGCCGTATTGAGGAGATGGCATGCGTGTTCATGCGAAAGTGAGACTCGAAGTAATAAGGGTATTTTAGTAATTCGCCGGGCGGTGGAGTTTTTGGGTTTCTTGGGCCTAGTCTGATGGGAAACGGGCCAACGGACACAAGTCACGAGTTTGCTGTGCAAACTCTTGAGTCATGCATGATTTCGGCCAAATTCCATCGTTTAGGCCTCGAAAACCCTGATTTCGCTATTCCTTTGGCTAGAAATCTCTGATTTGTAAGCCGTTTATGACGTTAGCGTTTATTTTGTTAACTCTTTTATTTATTGCCGGTATTTGAAAATTTACCATTTTTGGTATATTTTCAAATTTTTTCCGTTTATGGATTATTTTCATATCTTTTATTTTTCCTATTTAATGTAAGCCTATGGGAGAGAGTATAATCAGTTTTGTAATAGTTATTCTCTTGAGTAATAAAGTTTACTCTTTTTTTTTCAATTCCTTGCTATCGTTGATCAACAGGTTTTGAAGACTTGTACTGGGTATTCGTGCGCGAATCAATAGTTCGAGTATACCGCTGCATCATGTTGAGACTGCACCCTCTTCCAAGTTCACCTCATTTGGTGCAAGGAGGAGGATATGCCCGGGAATAAACTTTGTGATCACTTCCATAGAGCTTGCACTGGCAAGTCTTCTGTATCACTTCAACTAGAGGCTGCCTGTGTCAGCATGATTGAAGAGTTTGTGAAGCAGCTTAAAAGTGTTTAGCTGGATGTGTGTGTGTTTGACTGAATGTATGTTGAATGAGAGTTTGCCAGGTTTTTTTAATTTTAGTTAAGTTCGTTACTTGCTTGGTGATTTGTATGAAGCAAATGAAAGGCCAGAATCTTATCATAATGTTTTGTGTTTAAGTTAGAGGCAAGCTGACTTAGTTTAAGTTTGGTTTAGTTGTGTAATAGTGTATTAGCATGTTTTTGAAGAAAGAACCCGGAGGCTGATTTTATTAAGATTAGAAAGACAAAGACAACTAAGACCCAATTAAAACTGAACTAAAACTGAAGAAAAACAGATACATCTAGAATAAAAAACCAGCAATGAAAAATGTCTTCATGAGCCAAAAGGGGAGTTCCCGTCCTGACAAGTAAAGGGAGAGAGTGTGGAGGTTAGCACCAAGAACAGAAAGGCAAGTAGTAGGCTCCATCCAATGCTTGGGGATAATAGTTATTTTCGGATTCCCAGCCGTTTCTAAGAGAGAGTTGAAGTTATGGATCACTGGGGACAGGCGCCAGAGGACTGGATTATCAGGTTGATTAAGGATGGTGAGAATCTCTGAATTGCTGCTGAAGACAAACTGCACACTGATCGATCTCTCAATCAAAATACAAAGAGCTTTGGACATAGCATGGAGATCCATCGCAAAGCCTTCATCTAGTTAAGCTTCATTTAGTTGTAACACTATATAAACTCAAAAGAACATGAATGCAGTCAGTGAATGCTGAGTGCTCTGTTGTACTCCGGAGTTACAACTCCAAGAAAGTAGAGGCGCTTCATCTTATTGCTATTCCCTACTTAACACAAATATTTATTTAGAGTACTAGATATGGGCCTTTGAACATGATGTTCATAATATACTTAATAGAATATATATGGCAAAGTAATAATTAATTATGAAAAGAAGAAACAACAATATTGACAGATTTTTCTTTTTTCTTTTTTTGGTTTTTATTAATTTGTTTGTCTGATTTTAGTAGGAGGGGATAAGAAAACAAGGTAATAAGTAGCGAGTTTGAGTTACCGCAAGATTCACTGAACTACCCAATCTTTTCGCTGATTGGCAGAACCTTTATATGACGATATTTGGCTTTTATCTACTCAAGCCAAGTTCTCTTTGCACCACCAATCTTTGCGAACTCCATGATTATCTATCTACATCTCTGATGGTAGGGATTCAAAGGGCTAGTGTTGCATTGTTTCTTTTCTTTTCAATAAATCTGTGGTTTATTCATATTTACTTAAAAGAGCTAGTGTTAGGATAAAAATGCCAAATTTTTTTGTTAAATCCTTCACTAAATTCTTGAACAATGATGGTCTAAGATGTTCCGTTAGCAAAACATTTTGGAAAGGGGATTGCCTGCTCGAAGTCAAAAATTTTTTTTGGCTCACTTCGTACAACAAGATCTTGGCTCTGGAGAATTTGGTAAAGCGTAGCTATAACAGGATCTCCACAACCATCTATTGTTCTCTGCCATGTGGGTCACTTGCTAATTAATTGGCCTATCGCTTCTAGGTTTTGGGTGCATTATTATGCCTTTTTAAATGTCCCTTTTACTCCTACAACTCTCAAGGAGGTCAATACCTCATGGGTGACCAAAGGTGTTGTCAGTAGTCATCATGGCCTAAGAAACTTGCTCATTCATGCGATCTACTAGACTGTTAGGATAGAATGTAATAATCTAATTTTCTCTTGCATAGCATTATGTTATTTTTTGATTATTTGTAAAATTGATCGCATGTTTATTACTTGGGTAATGCAACTCTGAATTCAGTATAAACAACTCTTGAGGAGTTACTCTCAATGTTCAAGTAGAGCCTCAACTTTGCAAGCTCCATGACTCTCGCCACATAAGGACCTAGCAACGCACAAAGTGATCCTTCATATCTAATCATTTGATACCGCCTGACTTCTCCTACTTTTTGTTGTTTTTTCTGTAGTCTTTAATAATACACCCAAGATGGACATATGGTCCCTCCTCTTGTTTCAATGCACTGTTTGTTTCTCTTTTGTCTTTAATTTGTAGTTGTTCCGTTTTTATTGTCATTAGTTTTCATTGTTCTTATGTTTCTTATAATAAATTGTAGTTTATCTATTTTTAATAAAAAAATTAAAGATATTATGAATTTTTTTAAAGTTATAATTTTTTTAAAATTCTCTTTTACTTTTAGTGATGTCTCAATTTTTGGTGAATTTTTGGAAAGTTTTGAAAACTAGAGTTATTTTTTAATACATTAAAACTATTTATTCAAATAAGAGAAGGTTTCAATTAGATTTTTTTTTTTTTTTAAAACTCTTCCCCCAAGTTCTATCATGGCAATCATCCTTCAAGACTACCCAACTCTTATGCAATCTTTCACTAGACTTCAACTTAACCTCGCCAAAGCATAGCAAACCAAGCCGTCAGCATTAGCTAGCAAAGTCTGTCATTACTTCCCTCACCTACAATGAGTGGTGTATACACTCTTCTATCCACACAAATGTACGTAATTTCATTTTTGACTCTCTATAATATTATTTCCCCCACATATTTTTCTTTCAAATGAACGTACATAAATTTAATAACAAAAAACTTATAGATATTTTCATTTCTCCATCATTTCATAATTTTAATTTAGCATTAAACAAACTCAGATATTTTCATAAAAGACAAACCAATCTCTCTTATCTTGCAGAGTTACTCAAGTAGAGACTAGAGAGTAATAGAGCAAATAGAGTAGCATACTAGTCTTCTTCTCCAATGGCAACACCACTCATCATCATCATCATCATCATCTTCATTTTTAGTTACAAACTCATCTTCTCCGGCGGCAACAAACCCAGAGTGCCTCCTTCACCTCCGGCACTACCCATCATCGGCAACCTCCTCCAGCTAACTTCTCTTCCCCACCGCTCCTTCCATGCACTCTCCCAAACATACGGCCCTCTCATGCTTGTCCACATCGGCCAAGTTCCCACACTCATTGTCTCCTCACCGGACACTGCCTTTGAAGTCCTCAAAACCCATGACCTCGCCTTCGCCAACCGTCCTTTCTCCAAGCCATTCTTTAAGCTCACCTACGATGGCTGCAACATCTCCTTTTCTCAGTACGGCGACTACTGGCGCCAAACCAAGAAGCTCGCCGTCACTCACCTTCTTAACCAAAAGCGTGTCCGGTCCTATCATAGTCTCCGGCAACACCAAGCTTCTCTTATGATTCAAAAGATCGCCGGTAGTAAAGAGGAGGAGGTGGTGAATGTCAGTGAGATTGTGTATGAGTATTCGAAAGAGGTGGTGAGCAGAGCGGTGGCCGGGAAGTTGGGGAATGTGGAGAAGTTGAGGGAGATGGAGGAGGATTCGTCGGTGTTGTTAGGAGGGTTTCAGGTTTGTGATATGTTTCCGGCGATGGGATGGTTGAGTGCGTTGATGGGGTTGGATGGGAAGCTGGAGAGGATTGCCAAGAAGTTGGATGTGTTACTTAGTGAGATAGTGGAGGAGCATGTTCAGCGCCGGCGACATGGCGGCGCCGGAGAGGAGGAGGAGGAGGACTTCGTTGACCTGCTGTTGGCGTTGAAAGAGGGAGGAGATGGAGACTTTGCCATCGCTGATGAAAACATCAAGGCTATAACCATGGTAATTGTTTTTTTTTTTTTTTTATAAATTATTTTTGATGTTTTTTTTATAAATAATTATATGTCTATACACACCATTTCAAAATCTTAAAATTGCATACCCATATAGAGACACACATACACTAATATTTCCTATCATTTGATAATAATAATAAAAAGGCTATCCTCCTTTTTTAAAAAAAAAAAATTAATAATTTAGTTCAATAATCAATGATCTGTGATGGTGAATGAGTGTTATTTTTTAGGTTTTAAATGATACATGCATATATAACAATCAATTAGTTACAATTATTTGGAATTGCTACCTGAATTCTTTTTTTTTTTTTCAAGAGTAAAAGACTATATATATATAATAGAAAATTGTTTAAAAACAAATAATAAACAATAGGTTTTACAGAATATGCTTACATATGACCAACAATTATTTAATCTATTAATAAGAGATCCCATGCATAAAATGTTCATCCCGTTAAAGAGGCGAATTCTAGTTCATACAAATGAAAACCTCAGATGTTGCAGACCTTAACTTCACATATAATTATCGGCATGTCCACATTTGTAAAAAAAAAAATTATATATATATATATAATAGACATTTGTTTTAAAACAAATATATAAGATCTAGGTTTTATAGTAATATGTTTAGAAAAATATCCTTTTATTTTTCCAAAATATAAAATTTGTAAAACCAACATGCAGGACATGATAGGAGCTGGAAAAGACACATCATATGTGACCTTAGAATGGGCAATGGCAGAGCTTATGAAGAACCCAAGGACAATGAAGAAAGCTCAGGATGAAGTGAGGCAGAGAAGTAATGGCAAACCAACAGTCTCTGAGAATGATATTCCTCAGATGAGCTACTTAAAAGCAGTAATCAAAGAAGTGCTGAGACTGCACCCTCCTGCTCCATTGCTACTCCCCCGTGAATCTCGCCAGAAGGTTGTAATACAAGGCTATGAGATCCCTGAAAGGACAAGAGTAATGATCAATGCATGGTCCATTGGAAGGGACCCAAATTCGTGGGAAGATCCAGGAGTTCAAACCTGAGAGATTTGTTGGTAGCTCTGTGGATTTCAAGGGACTTGACCTCAAGTTCATCCCATTTGGTGCAGGGAGGAGGATATGCCCAGGAATAAACTTCGCGATCATTACAATAGAATTTGCGCTAGCAAGTCTTCTGTATCACTTCAACTGGAGGTTGCCTGATGGGATCAACGTTGAGGATCTGGACATGCAAGAAGCTACTGGAATTACAACTCCAAGAAAGCAGAGTCTTCATCTTATCGCAACTCTCTACTTACCACAAGCGTTAGCTTAGAGTACTAGATATGGTCTTCAAACATGTTGTTCATAAACTGCTTAACATAATATATATATAGCAAACTAATAATAAATGAATGCAAGATTTTGTTTTTTGGGGGTTCTTTATAATTTGTTTGTTTGGTTTCAGTAGGGGGGATACAAAAACAAGGTAATAGGTATTGAGTTCGAGTTGCTGCAGGATTTGTAGAACTGGCCAAAGATAGGAGGAGTGACCGTCGAAATCTGTTGTATCAACCTGAGATTCACAAGAATTACCAAGTTTGCAAATGGATCACTTGAATTTTCTATGTGTGAAGATGAACAAGAAACAAATGAAGTACGTACATTTTCAATGCCAGGTGCATCAACAGCTTGAATTCCAGCCAATCCTTGGGTGAGCAGACTGCAGACAATATAAAATAGAAAAAATTAAATGTGTCTCAGCAAAATGTGGGGTAGGACTTTCATCTAAACAATTTTAATTTTACCTAGCTTGAAAAGTTACATCCATGATCCAGTCATTTGTTGCATATACATTGATAAATCTTAAAAAAAAAAAAAACTGGGAGCAAAATACAACAGAGAAAATAAGAGAAAAAGATCTCTGTCACCAGAGCTGAAAGTCGGAAGAACACAAAAGGGAGGTTAAACAAGAAGAGGCATCATCCAAGAAGAGGATGAAGAGGGGTAAATTTTTTGGTAGGGTACCCAACTATGGTGATTTATCACTATGGGTTCCAAACTTTGATTTGTATCAAAATGGTGCCTCAGCTTTAATTCCGTTTCACCGGTCAGTCACCCGAAAATTTCTAGCTTGTTTCATCCGACGTGGACGCCGGAAAGTCGATGTCAGCGCTTATTTGCCTCGTCATCTGCGCAGCTGGTGATGCCACGTCATTTTAAGTGTGCCACTTGTGTAACCCTACCCCATGTTAGCACACCAACATTGCCACCAAAGCCTCATCCTCTTCCTTTCACTCTCAGCCAAGTTCCATCGAGTTCTGCTGGGCTTCTGCAGGTCTCCATCGAGTTCTACCAGGCTCTGGTGACTTCTACCGGTCTCTATCGACTTCTGTGGGGTTCCGGTGAGATCTGCCGGTCTCCATCGACTTCTACTTGATTCATTCGTGAGAAAGAAAGGGACAATGAAGGCAGTATGGGGGATGGAATCTTGTGACAATAGGTTGAGGCAGTTGTTGTTGGCAAGCCTGCCCTAAAGGTATCTTTTTCCTCACATAATAATAATAATAATATATATATATATATGCGCACGCATCTTTTCAAAATCTTAACATATATATTACGCCCTTACATATATGCCATTAAATAGTTAGTTTCACTATTAAATCAAAATGGCTATCTACTATTTACTTTCATTTGATAGTAAATAAAAAAAAGATAACTATGCGCATATATATATATATATATATAGAAAAACCCTTTTTGTTGAAAGACTATATATATATATAATGGAAACTTGTTTTAAAACAAATAAATAAGTTCTAGACTTTATAGAAATACATTAACATATATTTATATATACTCAAATTTCTTTGCAAGTTCCATGACTCTCACCATTTAAGGACCTAGCAATACACAAAGTGATCTTTCATATTTAATCATTTGATACTACCTGACTTTTTATACTTTTTGTTGTTTTTCTTTGTAGTTTTTAATAATACACCCCAGGTGGAAATGTTTTCTTCTCTTATTTCGTTGCGCTGTTTGTCTCTCTTTTGTCTTTAATTTGTAGCTGTTTAGTTCTTATTGTAGTTAGTTTTTATTGTCCTTTTTTTCTTACAATAAATTGTAGTTTATTCACTTTTAATAAAAAAAATTAAAGGTATTATAATTTTTTTTAAAGTTATAAGTTTTTTTTAAAATTCTCTTTTATTTTTACTGACATCTCAAGTTTTGGTGAATTTTTTAAGAGTTTTAAAAGCTAGAGTTTTTTTTTCAGTACATTAAAACTTTTTATTCAAATAAGAGAATGTTTCAATTAGACTTTTTTTTTAAAAAAAAAAAACTTTTTATTTTTTTTAACATAATGTTTTAATTCAAGAGTGGAAGAGAGAGTAAAAAAAGAAAAACGTAGGGAAAGAAAAAGAAAATAAGAGAAGAAAATGAGTTAAACCATGTAAAAATTATATTTTAATGAGAGATTCACCAATAATATATTTATTATCAGAATAGCATAAAAACATATCTATTAATTATAAAGGATTAAACTAAGAATTTTCAGTTATTAAAGTATTTCCTAAGGCCAAATTTGAAATCAAATTGTAAGTTGAAACACTAATAATTAAGCTTAATATACCCATTATATTACAAATTGAACGCAGCAAAAGTACACCAAACATAAAACCACGTTGGTAAGAGTCTCAAAGCATTCAATTTTCTTTGAGAATTTCACTAATAACAAAATTTCTGTAAGGCAATACCTTGTAAGCTCTTGCATTTTAAATTATTTATTTATTTATTTATAATCACTAATGATTATTTTGGCTAAAGTACTATCCCTAAAACACCATCACCATACCGATCTCTCCATCATCTATTTTGTCTCATAACAATTCCCAAGTTCTATTCATGGCAATCATCCTTCAAAACTACCTAACTCTTTATGCAATCTTTCACTAGACTTCAACTTATCCTCGCCATCGGCCTTAGCTAGCAAAGTCTATCATTACTTTTCTCACCTACAATGAGTGGCGTATACACTCTTCTTTCTCTGCCGACGTACTTTTATTTTATTTATTTATTTATTTATTTTTAATAAAAACGTACTTTTATTTGACTCTTTATAATACTATTTCCCCCACATATTTTTTCTTTTAAATGAACGTACATAAATTTAATAATAAAAAAATTATAGATATTTTCATTTCTCCATCATTTCTCCGTCATTTCATAATTTTAATTTAACATTAAAAAAAATTCAGATATTTTCCATAAAAGACAAACCAATCTCTCTTATCTTGCAGAGTTAATCAAGTAGAGAGTAATAGAGAAGAAGCATACTAGTCTCCTTCTCCAATGGCAACACCACTCATCATCATCATCATCATCGTCATCATCATCATCATCAGTTTTAGTTACAAACTCATCTTCTCCGGCGGCAACAAACCCAAAGTGCTTCCTTCACCTCCGGCACTACCCATCATCGGCAACCTCCTCCAGCTAACTTCTCTTCCCCACCGCTCCTTCCATGCACTCTCCCAAACATACGGCCCTCTCATGCTTGTCCACATCGGCCAAGTTCCCACACTCATTGTCTCCTCACCGGACATGGCCCATGAAGTTCTCAAAACCCATGACCTCGCCTTCGCCAACCGTCCCTTCTCCAAGCCATTCTTCAAGCTCAGCCACGGTGGCCGCAACATCTCCTTTTCTCAGTACGGCGACTACTGGCGCCAAACCAAGAAGCTCGCCGTCGTTTACCTTCTTAACCACAAGCGTGTCCAGTCTTTTCATAGTCTCCGGCAACACCAAGCTTCTCTTATGATTCAAAAGATCACCGGTAGTAAAGAGGAGGAGGTGATGAATGTCAGTGAGATTGTGTATGAGTATTCACACAAAGTGGTAAGCAGAGCGGCGGCCGGGACGTTGGGGAATGCGGAGAAGTTTAAGGAGATGGCGGAGGAGGCGTCGGTGTTGTTTGGAGGGTTTCAGGTTTATGATATGTTTCCGGCGATGGGATGGTTGAGTGTGGTGATGGGTTTAGATGGGAAGCTGGAGAGAGTGACGAGGAAGTTGGATATGTTTCTTAGTGAGATAGTGGAGGAGCATGTTGATCGCCGGCAACATGGCGGCGCCGGAGAGGAGGAGGAGGAGGAGGAGGAGCAGGAGGACTTCGTTGACCTGCTGTTGGCGTTGAAAGAGGAGGGAGCCATCGCTCATGAAAACATCAGGGCTATAATCATGGTAAGTGTTTTTTTTTTTCAATTATTTGAAATGACTACATAAATTCTTTTCTGTTTCGATGTAAACAAACGACTATATAAATTATAGAAACTTGTTTTAAACCAAATAGTAAGCTTTAAGTTTTATAGAATATGCCTTTACATGACCAACAATCATTAAATCTATTGATAATATATCATATGCATAAAGTATTCATCCCGCTTTGAATCCTAAATTCTTAACCCTCACAAGTGAAGGACTTCGAAAACACAAATTTGAATCCTAACTTTCACAAGTCAAAGAAACTTTCACAAGTGGAAGGCTCTAGTGTTGCAGACCTTATCTTCGCATATAATTATCCACTTGTCCACATTTGTCAAAAACATTTATATATATAATAGACACTGGTTTTAAAACAAATATATAAGATCGAGGTTTTACAGTAATATGTTTACAAAAATAGCCTTTTAGTTTTCCAAAATATAAAATTTGTAAAACCAATATGCAGGATATAATAGGAGCTGGAACGGATACATCATCTGTGACCTTAGAATGGGCAATGTCTGAACTTATGAAGAACCCAAGGACAATGAAGAAAGCTCAGGATGAAGTGAGGCAGAGAAGTAATGGCAAACCAACAGTCTCTGAGAATGATATTCCTCAGATGAGCTACTTAAAAGCAGTAATCAAAGAAGTGTTACGACTGCACCCTCCTGCTCCATTGCTACTCCCTCATGAATCTCTCCAGAAGGTTGTGATACAAGGCTATGAGATCCCTGAAAGGACAAGAGTAATGATCAATGCATGGTCCATTGGAAGGGACCCAAATTCATGGGAAGATCCGGAGGAGTTCAAACCTGAGAGATTTATTGGTAGCTCTGTGGATTTCAAGGGACTTGACTTCAAGTTCATCCCATTTGGTGCAGGGAGGAGGATATGCCCGGGAACAAACTTTGCGATCACTTCAATAGAGTTTGCACTAGCAAGTCTTCTGTATCACTTCAACTGGAGGTTGCCTGATGGGATGAGTGTCGAAGATTTGGACATGCAAGAAGCTCCTGGACTTACAACAACAAGAAAGCAGAGTCTTCACCTCATTGCAACTCCCTACTTACCACAAGTGTTTGTTTAGAATACCATATGGTCTTCAAACATGGTTCATAAACTGCTTAACATAATATATATATAGCAAACTAAAAATAAATCATGAAAAGAAGAAACATGAATGGCAGATTTTGTTTTTTGGGGGGTTTTTTTAAATTGTTTGTTTGGTTTCAGTAGGAGGGGATACGAAAACAGGGTAATAGGTATTGAGTTCGAGTTGCTGCAGGATTTGTGGAACTGCCCAGAGATAGGAGGAGTGACCGTCAATGAAATCTGTGACATCAACCTGAGATTCACAAGGATTACCAAGTTTGCAAATGGATCACTTGCAAGTTGTGTGTGTGAAGATGAACAAATATCAAATGAAGTATGTACATTTTCAATGCCAGGTGCATCAACAGCTTGAATTCCAGCCAATCCTTGGGTGAGCAGACTACAGACAAAATAAAATAGAAAAAATTAAATATGTCTCAGCAAAATGTGGAGTAGGACTTTCTTCTAAACAAATTTAATTTTACCTTGCTCGAAAAGTTACACCCAGGATCCAGTCATTTGTTGCATATACATTGATAAATCTTCCAGCAACCATCTGAAGAGCATAACCATGGCCAGAAATTAGCGAGATTTGTGGAGAACTTTTATAACATAAGAATTAACAACAAGGCCACAACCAGGCATCTAATAGATTGTGGTTTGCCAGAGAGAAGCCACTACATGAGTTGGGTATCCACTGAAGCATAAGGAATACCAAATAGCCTAATGCAAAAGTACCAATAAAAAATATTAACATCCCTAACCAGGCGAGGTGGCGTGGCAAGCTAACACAAGGCTGATGATTTGAACCATTAAACACAACAGTATTGCTGTAAAGGCATTTAACTTAGTTCAGAAAAGTAGAAAGTGTCCGTTTCAGTTAAGGACTCTTTATTAGAAACAATATCAACATTAACCAATGTACATATTTCTTTATCTATCCTGGACATCATCAAGTTATAACCTTCATTAACCATCAATACCTTTCTAACAGAGTCCCAGTTTTCACCATTCACAGAAATTGGTGCACCAAGAAGCACAACCCTTTCCACAATCCCCTCTGCCCCATTCACAGTATGTTAGCTTAACAAATCAATTTATGAAAATAAAGTGTTACAAGTGTTCACAAGGATACAGAAATACCATTATCTCCCGATGCAGCAAGTTTCTGTAAACATTTAAATATAACTCTTGCTCCTAATGAGAACCCAACAAGGGTAACTGGTCTGAAAGGGATATACATATATAAGCCAGCAAAGGAATTAATAAATCAGACTAACAATTTACTTTTCTTGAACTAATATTATGTGAATAACATACCTGTATCCCTGCAAGCCTTTCATTAACACTTCAGCAAGTAGCTTTCCTGCTTTCTCTGATCTGGTACATGCCAAACGTCAACAACAATACCTACTAAGTTGTTTATTTGATAAGAAGGTACCCATCCTAGCATGGAATTACTTAAAAAATTATAAATGACACCTGTTAAGAGCAATAGACCATTTGCTGTCGATGAAGTCAGTGGCGGCAAGTAATGTAGCTGGCCAAGCTAAGGCGGTAACAAGGGTGCCTAACACAGTCATCATGGCACCTTGCTGCATCATGCCCATCATAAGTTCTGCAGGAGAAAAGGGTAACGCCATGAAAATTGTCATAATTGTTGGGAATTAAATGTATCTCTGCTACATTACTTGATGTGATCCAATCCTGGATTGCAGTGCTGATTGCAATCAAATTCTTGGATTCCCACTGGAGAGCATATCTATATCATTAGATGAAACAAAGTTAGATACTGTATCAATTTAAAAAAAAAATTAGCATAGAAAGAATGCATAGGTGAACCTCTCTTTTTCCTTGTGCCAAATTAATTAGCACACATACTGTAGAATAAAAATAAAGGACCACAACACAATATAGATTACCAGAGACTACTTGAAGGTAGATCTACATCAATATGTAAAACTCTAAAAACATATAAAACTGAAATTTACACGGAAGATCATAAAAATGGAACACTTCTCCAAGAAGCTATTTTTCTTGAGACAAAGCAAAACCAAGAAATACAGTATTCAAGGATAAAACCAACTTGTAATTTCATAACCAACAATTATGCAGCTATATTAGACAAACTGATGCACCTCTCTAGGCTATCCTCATGTCCTTCCCAAGGCCTTATGAAATCTTCCTCCTCAAAAACAAAACCCGAAATCAAGATACCAACCGCTAGCCGCTGAAAATTACAAGCACAAATTAGTAAAAAAATAAATAAATAAATCATAACCATGAAAAAGGCCAGAAAAAACTACAAAATGTTGCTTCCTTCATACGAAGAACAACTTACGCCTTGGTTGTGATTATCTCCAATAGGTTTGAATTCAAATTCCTCAATGCTCCCAATTCTCCTAGCCATTTTGCTTCCCGTAAGTCCAGCTCCAGCAGCTGTATAATCATAGTTTAAACTAACTAGACAAATGCACAATTGAGAAGGACTAGAGTATCAAAACAACATAAAAGTACATTTATTCTAAAGGACTAGTTCAACAATTTTCAGCTATTGAAGTATTTCCTAAAGCTAAATTTGAAATCCAAATGCAAGTTGAAATACCAAACAATAAAATAAAGCTAAATTGACCCAACATGTCACAGATTGAATGTAGCAAAGTACACCCAACATCATGACTTGAACAAGGTTGGAAATCACTCAAGCTACTCAGAATCTTCTTTGTTTTAAAAGAAAACATAAGCATTCTTCAAACTTTCATTTGAAAATCCAATAAAGGCCAACATGTACATCAATGAAATAAGAAATTACAGAAAAACAGATCATGTACAAACCACAAAAAAAAAAATCAACAAGCTGACCATATCTTCATACACATAATATGAACATGAAAAACCATCAATGAGCTGCTCGCAAGATAAGGCCATTGAGAAAGAAACATTAAAAAAATGGATAGCAACTAGATGCTCATAAAGGAACTTAGCCTGATGAAAAGATCCATAGTCTAGCTCCAAAAAACAAACAAGAATAAAGTTAAAAGCAATATGATTTCCTTTAAGCCTAAAACAAGCTTGAATCTAGATTTTTTTTTTTTTTTGGGAGAAAATATTAAAAGATAAGCATTAAGTCTGAACATAAATATAGATTGGTAGGCATAAGGATTTCTACATACAGAAACAACAGCAAAGCCTGGTGTCCTATAACACAACATAATAAATTTAATTAAAGATTTCCGGCTATCTGATTAATCTTTGAAAAACAATTCTTCTTAGTTTATAAATGGCTTCACATGATTCGGAGTTTCTTCCATGTCAAAACAAAAATCTTATACCTACACATTCAGCAATAACAAAGAATAATCACTTCCATTTTTCAATTATTATGAAACCCTTGACAGCAACAATCCATTGACAGATAGATTATTGGAACTCACTATACCATTTCCAAAGCAAACAACCCACTTCTATCATTCATAGAATAACACCTTAAAAGAATGACAGAGAGTTATCTGAACATAGAAACTATTGGCTAGCACATAAATAAAATAAAATAAAAGATTGCAAGCTATCTAAATCAACTTACCAAATAGGATAAAAAAAAAGATAAAGCTTGAGATAAAAGAGAAGAAAATCAGTTGGACAAGATGTGGTTAAGTTTATTGTATACTGTGCTACCCACTTAAAAAAACTACCTCCAAATGAGGCTGCAACAGCAACTGAACCAGCAACTGATCCTGCAGCAGTTGCCATAGCAGCAAAACCACCAGCCCCAACAATTGGGACTAGAGTTCCTAATGTAGGAGCCAAAGCACCAAAACCGGCAGCAATTGCCGGGGCAGCAAGACCTATAAAGAAGAGTTGGAAAACACTGGTTTCAGATAGTTTGAGCTTTTATAAGAAGAAGACAGGAAACAATTCACATTACTTCTCTATATTTATGTTTCACCTCCAGTAATAGCCAACAAAGCCCCTCCTGTCAATGCAGCTGCACCAATGATGCCCCCACGTTTCCATTTGGCCCATTTGTTTTTCTCTAATTCATTTTCTTGAGATTGTATTTCTTCCTCTTTAGCTGCAGCCATTGCAGAGCAAGCAACCATTATCTCCATAGCTTCCTAGTAAGGCAAATTTTTCAGTATGAACTGAATGGCTTCTCAGAACAATTTTGAAAAGAAAATGTACATATCTAGTTATTTATCATGTTTCGACCTTGTCAGAGTGCCAACATTTGCATAAAGGTCAATCCAAGATAATGACCTTCATACTGTCTGTCCTATGAGGTGTATATATGTATACATGAATAAGATACTGCTATTTCTAACAAAATTTTAATGGAAACATCAGCTAATGAAATCACTAACGTGATTTTACCAATATTAGAAATGATAAAATAAGATACTACTATTTCTTCCTAGCTACTTCGATCAAATGTGACTATATTAGCAGCAAGATAAAGGTGTGTAGACAAAGATGGACAGGGTTTGAATAAAGTAAGATAACCACCTCTCCAAAATCATATTCCAATGGGAAGAAAGAAGAAATAATATTGCATTATCTATGGAACAGTATTAGACATCCTAAAACAAGCAAATATGTAAATGAAAAAAATGAAAAGATAGTCTCATTTTCTGAAATGTTTGTCACTAGATAAATGCATGCACCATAGTAAGTGCTTAGCCTATCAAAATAAGGGAAAAGAAAACTCAGAACAAACCACTTTTATCCATTGGATATCAAGCCATGTTGCTAAGAGTCTCAAAGCAACACGGTGCCGACTGTCATAGCCCTTCCGATAACGATGTTTCTTCTTGTCATCTTCTGGCATATCAGCCACACAGGCAGAGAGAAGTGCAAAAAGAACTGCCAGCTTCCTCTGATGATTGACCGAATTGTCCCCTAACATGGATCTGTTATCAGTACTATCAGTTGAATCATCATATCTTTCCACTCTTCTGATTAATGCCTGAGACTTTATGAGTTCAAAGTTTTCTGAAGGCTTAGTAGTCACATCAGAAGTTCTATCTGTTGTTGTAGAAGTGCTCTGATGTTGTTCCTGTTTGTGTCCATATTGTCGCTGCTCTTCTGCCTCGTGTTTAGAAGAGGAAGTTTCCAAGCTCATCACCATGGCATCCACTGCTTTGGACAAGGCAAGCATCTGATCCGAATTTTCTGCAGATACCTCCTCCTCAAAAATTATCCTAAGGAACTAAAGATGCAAGCATCAAACAATTAATCACAACATAGATAACAGCATGCAACAATGACATTAATAAAAAATTTGAGATAGCATGTAAGCTCAAGCAAGATGGACTAGAACTTTGAGAAAAAGACCACCATCAACCTAAAATCAAGTGTTTGTTGTTTCTGCTATTTTCAAGAATCTCACATCTATGCCACACATAATTCATTCCATAGCTAGGAAATCTTTAATAATAACAAAATAACAATTTGGTTTCTTTTGAATATTGTTATAAAAAAAATAGTAGAATAATTAGCAAGAAAGAAGTCATACAGCTCCAATATGATGCTTGGACGAAGAGGAAGCCGCAGTCTCTTCCAGCCCAGACCACGCATTAGAATGAATATCCAAGAATCTGGAAAAAAAAAAATTTTTTTTTGAACAACCAGAATCAAATTCAGAGCCCTAGAATTCAAGAAACAAGATCAACAGGCAGACATTAGAATCTATCTTCAAGAATCCAATCCAAAAACTATAGTTCAGCACCCACGAATTGAAGAAACAAGATCAACATGCACGCCTTTGAATCAATTTCCAAGAATAAAATTCGAAAGAGGATCAAATCAAATCAACACCCTCAAAATCAAAAAACAAGATCAACTGACCGGAAGACAGGGCGGAGGAGGCCACGGGACTTATGAGTCCAGAGGAGGCTGGAATCCGCATCGCTCTCGCCGCCGCTGCTGGTGGCGCTGCTACTGCTACTGGCGCTGGCGCTGCTAAAGCGGTCAGGGACGAAGTCAGCATCATCGTTGTCGTCGTCGGGGAAGGAAGAGCCGAGAGGGTGGGTCTGATGGATCTGGGCCTGGCGGAGAGCGAGGGCGAGCAGCGCGCCGGCGGCGTAGCGCTGCGTCGGAGTGAGCACCGAGATCGCCATTGAAGTCACCTTTGCGCTCGTCCCGTGTTTGTTCGAATGGTTCGAAGGTCATCGTGTCCGTTTGGCTTTCATTGCACTCTTTAATTTACAGTATTAGTTTTAATTTAATTTAATTTAATTATTAATTATTAATTAATCACCTTAATAAAGTCTTAAATAGTTACATGTCACCCACTACTTTTCAAAATACGACCTATTTATATATAGTGTATATGTTTTCAGGGTACGTCTCCAAAAAAATAAATTTAGGAATATTGTAATACCCTGAACCTGTGGATAACTGTTGGAAAATATATTCAGGGTATTACTACGAGTTGCGATAAGATTTTTGTACTGGAGTAATTTTGGTGAGAAACCCGAGTGAAAAGAAACAAGGGACTTAAATGTAAAAAGTTTTTAAAAAGATTTTTGGGTTAAAGAATAAATGAAAAGGATTGATATAAAATGTTTCGAAAAACCAAGGACTGAAAAGGTAAGATGGAGGGATCTTTTTGAAATATTGTGTTATAATCCAGGGACCATTGGATAATTTGAAAGGGACCTTTTTGAGAATACTATTTCATAACTCAAGGACTATTGGGCGGTTTTTCAGGGACTGTTTTGTAAGAGTTAAGTTTTGAGGGACTAAAAAGTGAATTTCGGCTGAAGAGTTAATTGAGAAAAAAATCTAGAGACTTGTGTTGTTCATCTTCTTCTCCACCATTTTTGCTACTGATAGCTGAGAGTTAAAATGAAGAAATGGGAGAAATTAGAGGTTTTTAAGGAGAAAAGATTTGGAGATCGTGGGAGGGAGTTCAGCGGAGTGAGCTACTTTGCTTGGTAAGGGTCTTCTTTGGTGTTGTTTTTGTTTAATGTTTGTGTATGTTTAGATGTATGTATTTTGGGTGATTTTGGAGGAAATAATGAATTTGTTTTGAGGAAATTATGATGGAGTTGATGAGAGTGTTGTTGTGAAATTATTTTTTTGTGTTAAAAAAACCTTGTATTGGTGATGAAATTGCTTGGATTGGTGGAGATGTTTCTAGGGATTCTTGTAGCATCACTGTATGCACGAGATTAGGGGTTTTGGTTTAGTTAATTAAATTGATGATGATGATGATTAAGGTGTTAATGATGATGGTTAGATTGAGCTGGTTGGGTTTAACCAAATTGAAATTGGTTGAGTTGAATTGGTTTTTGTTGAGTTGGGTTTGATCAAATCAAGTTGAGATGGTTTGGGTTTGGTTCAATTGATTTGGGTTAAGGATTTTTGGACTGAACCAAGTTGGTTCAATGGATTTTTGTGTAAGAATTGAGTTGGTTCAAGGCTGGTTCGAGTAAAAATTAAGTTTGGTTCGGTGCAATTAAGATTGGTTCGATTGATTCGGGATGTTTAGCCTAAAAGCGAGTTTGTTTAAATACAATTGAAAGCCGGTTGGATTATGCGAGGTCGGATTTTTAGCCGATTGGAGTGAGTGGGCGATAGAAGTCTATTATTATTTTTTTTGTATTTTTATTTTGAGTTTAAATGTAGTATTTATTTTTGTTATATTATTACATTAGGGTGTTGTTCGAGGGCTTAGGGAGAGAGTTCGGGGCCTAGGGAAGGAACCAAGGACACGGGAGTGAGTTGGTAGTGGCTATTATTTTAAATAATTGATTAATTATTATTATTTTTGAAATAATTGTTTAATAGCTAGTATTTTGGAAATAAATGTTTAAGTATTTCATTTTTATCATGTTTGATTCCATATATAGTTGAAATATCAGTATATTTGTTTTGCCATTGATGTTCATGATAGCAGTATTGATACATTCGTTTTTGTATAATTATACGTGTTGTGAATAGTAAAAAAATACATGTATATGTGATTTAATCATTCAATTCTTGTATTTATTTTTTTGATGGGTATATATGCTTTGATTTGGAGTGATTTGCGAAACCATGTGAGCATATTAAAGATGTTTTATCGGCGTTGTTAATAGAATTGGTTTTCATTCACGGTATAGGAATGGTATACGTGGATCTGGGCTTTCTTGGTATTATGCGTTATTATCGTTTGGCGTTGGCTTTGTGGAAAAATAATGTTTATTTACGTGATGTGAATACTTGTCACGGAAAAGGATCACGTGTTATGATTTATCTGAGATGGTATTATTCTTTGTATTTACTTGATGGTTTTGATGGTGACGGGCTGAGGCCCGACTCTGCGATGAGTGGGTCCCCACGGGCCGACCTTTAGAGGTGGCGTGGTGGACATGGGTATTGATTACTACGAGGGGCCGGTTCGGGGTGGGAGTGTAGAGCCACGGCTGGATATTCATCGAGTGGCCAGGGGTCGCGGCCAGGGTGAGCCAGATGGGTCAGCGTTAAGGGACATGAGTTCCTTGCGGCTCTGAACCTAGCCGTGCCACGCGAAGGTTTAGAGAGTTTTCTAGACCATGTTATCTTTGGGTGAGTGTTGGGTATTCTTTGTATTTTTGAATTTGAGATTTATGTTATTTTTTTGAATTGTGATGAGGCGGGTCTCTCACGAAATTTGTGTTTTCGAGAAAAATCAAATTGATGTTGATCTATGTTGAATTTATGTTTCAAGAGTTCTTTAAAGATTGTATTTTTGCTAGAATTACGGTATTTTTGGAAAAGTTGGAAAAATTATTTGAGCGGTTGGTATTTATATACTTTATATATCTTTGTATTTAAATATTTGAAATTATTAAAGCCACTCTGAGCCATGTGAATGTCTTTGTAGGGCTGCGGGAGGCGAGGACCCTATATTACCGATTGAGTATAAGCGCTAGTCGGGGGTTGAGTCGAGGATTGCGGTGGGTCCCTCTTTCTTTCTTTCTTGTTATTGGTGTGGTGATCTTGTAGCGGTTGTACCCATAAATTTGAGTATTGTATTTATTGTATTTACGTATTTGAACTGTATTTGGTGTGAAGTTGTAAATTGTGATTTGTAGGGTCGATTTTTGTTTAAAGCGAGGGTGTCGGTTTCAGATTAAAAGGGAATTTTTAAGCGATGGGTGCTACATTTACCTCGATAGAAGGGGTGGGTGTGACATCTTTTTGAGTATCGAGTGTGGGTTGAGATATCCGGTTTGGTAAAGATCACGGGTTGTGATCCGAGCCTAAGTTTAGAAGTCGTGTCTAGACTTGGAGAGTTAGTAGTGATTAGACAGTAAAGTTAAGGGCCCGATAGAAGTATTTAGAGTCTCTAATCGGGGTTAAAAACCTAAGTTGCGTATTGGGATTGAGGGGTCGATAGTAGGTTTTGATATTTGAGACAAAAGAAGCTGAGTAGTGTCTTGTGATCGAGGGATCATGTGTTGAGATATATGTTGGTTTTTATCAAAATGATTTAACTTAAAGATGCCAAAGAAAGGGTGTTTGGCATGCTCTTTATTGACTGATATATAGTGAATTGCAGTGTGATTATTTACTATTGAGCGGTTGTAGCAAGAGAAACAAGGTCTTGGAACAAATAAGTGAAATTCGGTGATATCGAGATGGATAAATGCTAATAAATTTCGAGGGACGAAATTTTTTTTAAGGGAAGGATTGTAATACTACGACACAGTGGATAGCTGATTGGAAAAATATATTCGAGGGTATTACTACGAGTTCTGATGAGATTTTTTTGTCTGAGAGTAATTTTGGTGAGAAACCCAAGTGAAAAAGAACAAGGACTTAAATGTAAAAAGTTTTTAAAAAGATTTTTGGGTTAAAGAATAAATGAAAAGGATTGATATAAAATGTTTTACGAAAACCAAGGACTGAAAAGGTAAGATGGAGGGATCTTTTTGAAATATTGTGTTATAATCCAGGGGACCATTGGATAATTTGAAAGGGACCTTTTTGAGAATACTTATTTCATAACTCAAGGACTATTGGGCGGTTTTTCAGGGACTGTTTTGTAAGAAGTTAAGTTTTGAGGGACTAAAAAGTGAATTTCGGCTGAAGAGTTAATTGAGAAAAAAATCCCAGAGACTATGTTGTTAAATGCTTACTCCACCATTTTTCTTCTGATAACCGAGAGTTATGAAGAAATGGGAGAAATTAGAGGTTTTTAAGGAGAAAGATTTGGAGATCGTGGGAGGGAGTTCGTAGGGAGTGGCTACTTGCTTGGTAAGGGTCTTCTTTGGTGTTGTTTTTTTGTTTAATGTTTGTGTATGTTTAGATGTATGTATTTTTGGGTGATTTTGGAGGAAATAATGAATTTGTTTTGAGGAAATTATGATGGAGTTGATGAGAGTGTTGTTGTGAAATTATTTTTTTGTGTTAAAAAAAGCCTTGTATTGGTGATGAAATTGCTTGGATTGGTGGAGATGTTTTCTAGGATTCTTGTAGCATCAACTGTAGCACGAGATTAGGGTTTGGTTTAGTTAATTAAATTGATGATGATGATGATTAAAGGTGTTAATGATGATGGTTAGATTGAGCTGGTTGGGTTTAACCAAATTGAAATTGGTTGAGTTGAATTGGTTTTTGTTGAGTTGGGTTTGATCAAATCAAGTTGAGATGGTTTGGGTTTGGTTCAATTGATTTGGGTTAAGGATTTTTGGACTGAACCAAGTTGGTTCAATGGATTTTTGATGTAAGAATTGAGTTGGTTCAAGGCTGGTTCGAGTAAAAATTAAGTTTGGTTCGGTCGCAATTAAGATTGGTTCGATTGATTCGCGATGTTTAGCCTAAAAGCGAGTTTGTTTAAATACAATTGAAAGCCGGGTTGGATTATGCAAGGTCGGATTTTTAACCGATTGGAGTGAGTGGGCGATAGAGTCTATTATTATTTTTTTTGTATTTTATTTTGAGTTTAAATGTAGTATTTATTTTTGTTATATTATTACATTAGGTGTTGTTCGAGGGCTTAGGGAGAGTTCGGGGCCTAGGGAAGGAACCAAAGGACACCGGGTGAGTTGGTAGTGGCTATTATTTTAAATAATTGATTAATTATTATTATTTTTGAAATAATTGTTTAATGGCTAGTATTTTGGAAATAAATGTTTAAGTATTTCATTTTATCATGTTTGATTCCATATATAGTTGAAATATCACGTATATTTGTTTGCCATTGATGTTCATGATAACCCAGTATTGATACATTCGTTTTTGTATAATTATACGTATTTGTGAATAGTAAAAAAATACATGTATATGTGATTTAATCATTCAATTCTTGTATTTATTTTTTTGATGGGTATATATGCTTTGATTTGGAGTGATTTGCGAAACCATGTGAGCATATTAAAAGATGTTTTATCGGCATTGTTAATAGAATTGGTTTTCATTCACGGTATAGGAATGGTATCGATGAATCTGAGGCTTTCTTGGTATTATGCATTATTATCGTTTGGCATTGGCTTTGTGGAAAATAATGTTTATTTACGTGATGTGAATACTTGTCACGGAAAAGGATCGCATGTTATGATTTACTCTGAGATGGTATTATTCTTTGTATTTACTTGATGGTTTTGATGGTGACGGGCTAAGGCCCGACTCTGCGATGAGTGGGTCCCCACAGGGCCGACCTTTAGAGGTGGCGTGGTGGACACAGGGTATTGATTACTACGAGGGGCGGTTCGGGGTGGGAGTGTAGAGCCACTGGCTGGATATTCATCGAGTGGCAGGGGTCGTCGGCCGGTGAGCAGATGGGTCGGCGATTAAGGACATGAGTTCCTTGGCTGCTCGAACCTAGCCGTGACCACGGCGAAAGGTTTAGAGAGTTTTTCTAGAACCATGTTATCTTTGGGTGAGTGTTGGGTATTCTTTGTATTTTTGAATTTGAGATTTATGTTATTTTTGAATTGTGATGAGGCGGGTCTCTCACGAAATTTGTGTTTTTAGAGAAAAATCAAATTGATGTTGATCTATGTTGAATTTATGTTTCAAGAGTTCTTTAAAGATTGTATTTTTGCTAGAATTACGGTATTTTTGGAAAAGTTGGAAAAATTATTTGAGCGGTTGGTATTTATATACTTTATATATCTTTGTATTTAAATATTTGAAATTATTAAGCCACTCTGAAAGCCAATTTGAATGTCTTTGTAGGCTGCGGGGAGGCGGGACCCTATATTACACGATTGAGTATAAGCGCTAGTCGGGGTTGAGTCGAGGATTGCGGTGGGTCCCTCTTTCTTTCTTTCTTGTTATTGGTGTGGTGATCTTGTAGCGGTTGTACCCATAAATTTGAGTATTGTATTTATTGTATTTACGTATTTGAACCTTTGTATTTGGTGTGAAGTTGTAAATTGTGATTTGTAGGTCTGATTTTGTTTAAAGCAGGGTGTCAGTTTCCAGTTAAAAGGGAATTTTAACTGATGGGTGCCACATTTACCTCAGTAGAAGGGGTGGGTGTGACAAATATCCCCACAGCAGTTGCTAGATCATCTATTTAGCAGCTAATATTTTATTTCTAACCCCAGAGCTGGGATTAGTGATGATAACCCCACCTCGGGGGTAAGTTTTATAATAAAACAACAACCGTTAACTGATGATCTAACAGTTGTTATGCACATTCCTAGATTACTAGTCCTTATATATATAAATAATTTTGTTTTACTTGTCATCTGCCATTTAAATTTGACTAAAATTATTATATGTCTCATTAAATATTATGTATCTAATTAATTTTAATAACAAAAAATGAACAAAAAGTCCGCCTTAAATTCAGTTATCCACAAAAAAAATCTTACAAGTTTCGATATTTACACCAAGTTTGGAGTGAAGTTTGGAGTGTTTTGACAAAAATGTCCTCCACTCATTGTCTCATCGTTAGACATTGGGAAGTAGTTTGGGTTGTTGCAAATCCCGAGGAGTAAATGGTGATCATAGGTTAATTTTTCATTTAGAATCATGACGTTTTGCTTGCAAATTCACTTTTTTTGTTTATAATTGCGAGTTTTCCTATACAATACAAGTTTTCTAATTAGCAAGCTATGTTGTTTAATAGTTTTATTTTTTTATTAAGATGTAGCGTCTCGTGTACAAAAGATAAGTGAAAAGATGGGGAAAAGTGATTGAAGTAGTAATGACTATCCGTACGCCTCTTTAAAAAAATTGGACAGAAATTGGGGATTTTTTTCCGACAACATTGAACGGTCATTTTGGAATTCTTTAAAAAAGAAGCTAACGGAGTGAGGTGCGAAGGCTAAATAAAAAGCAAACTGAAAAATTAAGGATTGTTTGTGAAATTCAAATATTAGAGGAACTGATTAGTATATTTTGAAACTTTAAGGGATCTATAATTAATTTTTCCTTTTAATAAATATCATGATTTTTTATTAAAAGAAATGTATGATTGATTTTAAATTTTTATGATGAAAAGCAAGTATCGTGGTACACCAGTTTCAGTAACTTGTAATGTCATTAAGATTAATAAAAAAATGTTTAATTTGTATTGGTTAAGATGCATATCTCTACTGAGGTTAATTTTAATGTTCTATTAACATTGTTTTTCTATCATCACAGATGATACTATGATAACCAATAGAGAAACTGAGATTTTTGATGATAAACATGGTGAAAAATATGTGCATCCAAATGACCATGTCAACAAAAGATAATATCCAAATGACCATGCCACAGCTCGAGGTACCCAACTTGCTTTTAAGTTTGAGTCGTTTCGAGTTCGAGCTCCTCAACTATCAATGCGCATATCTCTTGTAGCAGTTTTATGTGACAGTACTTATTCTCTCCTCCAAAGTTGCATGAAAGAGAGATTTCCACCAAGGGATCTACAAATCACTGTAATTAATACACGTCTGACCTTTTCCATTCTTTAACTATAGTACATGTTGTTTTTGTATATATATATTCTCTATTGTTTATACTATTACTTGAAAGATTTAAATTTTGTGCATATTTTATCATATTCAACTCAAATTACAAAAAAATTATCTTCTCTTTGCCATGGTTCAAGGAGTTTAAAGCCCTAAATATTTAAATATTTGAATATTTTTTAATTTATCTATTTTCCATAAGTTTATTAATATTATTTTTTTTAATATTTGCTTTGATATCCTACTCTATACTAATTAATTTACAATATGTTTTAACTCCTAAACTCTATAAAGTGGGATACAAATGGTTTTATTTTGTAATCATAGCTTGTAAAGTTTTAAAAGTTTGTGTATATTTCATTTAATAATTTTAATAATATAAATACATTAATGATGTAATTTTTTATATTAAAAAATATTCCGTAATTTCTTTTTTTATTGATTTAAGAATTTTGTTTTTGTTATTTGGACCTAAGTTCGAAATGTGATGGCCTTAGACTTAAGAATTTTAAATGGATTTCGATTTTAGTATTGTTATTTTCTTAAATACATCTGCTATTACCTTCTGTACTGCTCTCAAGATCTATTTATTGAAAAACATATTTATGTAGGACTCTATATTAAAAATATCTTAAGAAAAAAGTAACCAATTCTACAAAATGCATAATTTGAGGACTTTGATCATGCCATAACATTACTAAACTCTTGCAATCTAATTTTTTTAAAATTCCACAATTCAAGGGCTTGGTTACTAAACCACTTCAAACAATTAGAGTGAATAGCACATTGGCTATAATCCACCCAAGTATGCATATAGTTTCTTCTTAGCTTCTTTCCCGGTGTAATTCTCTAAATAGTCCCTCAATTTTTTTTAAATTTACCCTTTTAGTCCCTCACTTTAAATTGTAACCTTTTAGTCCCTCTTCTATATTTAAATGAGCCATGCCAGTCCCTCTTTTTGATGGTGCAGGGTTAGGATTTAGGGTTTAGGGGGACTGACATGACTAAATTAAAATTGTAGAGGGATCGAAAGATTATATTTCAAAATAAAGGGATTAAAGGTGTAAGTTTAAAAAAGTAGAGAGATTGTTTAAGAAATTATACCTTCTTTCCTTCAAATATAAGCTTATTTCTATAGCTTATTTCTTAGCTTCTGGTCTAACTTCACCAACATTTTCATGCAAATGTCTTAATGGCAAAAAACTTACAGAAGTAACTGCCAACAATGATCGTTTTTTTTACTCAATGAGGGGATTTATGAAAACATGAGTTCACAACTTAATTCAAATATAAACTAAATAATATTTAACTATTTAAGCACAAGCTAAATATAAGGGAAAAAATTTATTTGAGGATCTTATTTAAGAAATATATATTTCTAGTTAATACAATGACCTGGACCACCATAGAAAAAACCATTGTTTTTAAATTCACTAACACGGTAGCACTCTCTTTTATCTTCTACGACATTGAAATTATCTTGAAAGTCATACATATTGCCGTTTTTATACACGCCTTGAATTCTATTGAAGGTTGCTGCCTTGCCCTCTCCTTCATCTGGGTAATGACCACTACCCATTGGAGGGCCTTGTTCATTTGCAAGATATGCCACAGTTCCACCAAAATGAATATCAGATGCACTATCTGCCAAACTAGTAAAAAGAGAACTCGGCCAATAACCTATTGCATTTAAGTCATTATAGTGACCAGATGCTCCATAATATAACCACCAATTTCCAGAAGCAGAGTCCTGTTAATAAATCAATTTCATAAAACTTTGTGACTAGTGTTAGTAAAAGAAAAAAAAGGACATTAACCAATTTATTAACCTTAAGTTCTACTGATTATTATTTTAAATATGTCATGTTAAATTAAAAATGATCTATTTTTTCGTGTTGAAATGAAAGGAAATTATTCTAATAGTTAAGATTAACAACAAAAATAAAATGGGAACATATACTAAAGATACATCATTAACATGGGCTAAAAATTACATGGTTGTTGAGGAAAATCCAGATACAATATGCATGAATTCACTCGGTAGGAAAATGATGAAGATAAGAGTATACCTTATAAACTTTTATTGTTATATCATATTGTGGTCCACCATAAGTTGAAACTTGATCAATAAGACTTCCAGGAACCATATTAGTCTTATTAGCAAGTATAAATCCTGGGCATCGAGTGTCATAGCAATACGTTTGAAATCCATCTCTCTATTTGTCAAAAATAAATACAAAAAATTAAATAAATAATACGCATCCATATCATTTATAAATTATATAAAAGGATAAATTTTAAGTCTTACCGTCCAAAGTGTAAATAAATGGGTCCGGTTGTCTTTGTATAGATATGGATGTACCTGAGAATCAGGAATTATTTAGAAGTGGAATTTTTTATAACTTGTCACTTATGTTTATATGAGAGAAACACAAGTAAATATTACAAAACCTAATAGAAATATTATATTAAAAAAAAACTCTTATTTATGTCAACATATTGGTTTTAGAGTTATGCACAAAAATTTAAGATATGGTAAAAATATATATGAAAAAAAAGGAAAAAGAAATTAAATATAAACTTACTGTCCACCCAACTATTATCATATTTCTCTTCGGACTACCATGTCCATTAATAATCCAAATACAAGCCGAGCTTAATTGAGTATCTTTAACTTCTGGAACCCCATAAATTGAAAAAGTTGCCTTAGCCCCATAATATATCTGACCTTCACCACTTGGAGCTAGGTACATTGCCCACTAAAAAACAAGTGAAAATAATAATTAGAAAAAATAATTATATATTATATACTTGATGCCATTTGGTTCAAGTTGAAGATCTATCAACATTCTTTTTTTAAAGCCTATATATTAATAACTTGATGTTATTGACTTATCATGCCTCTATTTGAAAAATTAATAATAAATAAAATAAAACTATATAATATTATAAAAAGTATACATATGGTATAACTTATGAATTCAAAGAAAATTTATATTTATGAAAAATGTAAACTAAAAAATATATCTGTAAACAAGTAAAGAAGTCATAGAGATGCAAACAGTATTATTGCAAAATCTTAAAATAAAAAATTTAAAAAATACAACAAAAATACTACTAAAATGATGCTTACCACTTTGTCCACATTTCTCAACATATATAAATTAATTAATTAATAATTATAAAAATTATAATTATAATTTTCCCTTTATGATATATGAGCATGAAATCATAGAAATTTCAAATCCAATAACTTACATGTGAGATTGAAACAGTAGTTTCATCCTTTGGTGATACAGAACTTTGATTCTTGAACATCTTCTTCCATAATAAACTTTGATTTATTATTTTTTCCTGAAAATATGTTTATATATTGGAATAAAAATATTAATTATAAAAAAAACATAAGTATTTTTTTTATACGTAAAATACATGCAACTATTTTACCTTTTCAGTTTATTATGTCTTGCCCACTATGAAACATTAAAAACAAAATACTTATTGATGCAAACATATTTCGGTTTTAATTTAGAGTAATATTCAAGATTAGATTCTATAAAATTATTAATCTTTTTTAATTTGCACACCACTACAATAAACTGCAAATGATATTGGCTTATATAGCTTATAAACTATTATTTATTTATGTATATTTTTGATAAAAAAAAATCAAGTAAAAATTTTATAAAGAAGACTAAATTATTTTACTATTTTCTCCTTATTGATCTTGCCAAGAAATTAATGAATCTATGTTTTCATAAATTAGTTATATGTTTTTATATACAAGATAATAAAAATATTTTAAAAATATATAATATAAATTTAAACTTTTCATTTGTGATGTTCTTACCGTTTATCAAATTTCATAAATAATGCAATAAATAATTAATTAAACAAACGAAGGGGAAAAAAATTTGAGTAGAATGATACCTTGGGTGTGATTGCCGAGACCTCATTCTCAAAGAAAATGAGAAAAAGCCCTATAATTGTCACAGCAAACCATAATTTAAGCTCCATATTTGTATACCACTATGGACTTTCAAAGAAAACTCAAGATGTATATATATATATATATATATATATATATATATATATATATATATATATATAAAGAGAGAATAACTACACGTGTCAAGGTTGAAATAAGATGGAGTTGAATCTTTGGAAATTCAGTGTAAGATTATAAACAATATCTTTGGAGATAGTGCGGTATCCAAAGTTATTTTTTATTTTTATTTATTTTTAGTTACGTAAGATTATTACTTCGATTTAACTCAAATTGTGTTAAAAAAAATTAGGTCAGTAATTTAAAGTTTTGAATATATTTTTTAAAATTTTACATATTTAGTAAAATTAGCTTATCTTTTTTTAATCATTTTATGAAGGTGAAAAAAAAAACATTTGTAGTTTCTGACTTTTATAAAATAAAAACAGAGGTTTTTTTTTCAATTTTATAACATGTGATTTTTCATATTTGTAAAAAAAAGAAAACCATCAATGGTGTTAACGTTTTTTTTAGGGGGAAATTTATCTATTCATATAAAAAAAATACTATGTGGCATATAATACATTATTTTCAATATGATTTTGTTTGATTTTTGGGATTTAAAATTTTTTTTTAATAAAATTTTGAGAAAAATTAATAAATTTTAAAAATATATATGTTTCTATGTCATTTAAACTGGCTTTTAAATAGCTTAGTAATATATGAGTTAATATCATTAATAGTTTAGTAACGGATCATAGAAAAAAAAATTCTATCTTTATTTTACAAAAATAAGAAACCATAAGAGGTTTTTTTAGACTTTCCCCTTTTTTTTATATATATCATACTCTAAAAATACCATAAAGCAATATGTCAAGATGTCAAAGATTTTGCTTTGCAATCATGACATATTAAGTGTTAGAAATACAAAATGTTTGAAGAAAAATGTAACTGAACACGCTAATCCTACAAAATGCACAAGCTAAGGACTTCATACATCCAACAACATCATAAACTCCTGCAATCTAATTTTTCAAAATTGTACAAAACTGAAAAATTGTAACATTTTCTGCTGCCATTTGATTTAACAGGTGAAAACAAATATACATACATAAATATATATATATATATATATGTGAGCATTTGGTTCAAAAATATGATTCATGGACTTGTTCACAAAACCACAAACCCAACAATGAGAGTGAATAAAACACAGGTAGAATCCACCCAAGTATACATATGATTTCTACTTAGCTTCATGTTTATATAAGCTCATCGGCACAAGAATACAAGCCTAAGTCTACAGCTTAATTGAAGTATAACAGCAGCTCAGAAGACTTCAGCCATTTTGCTAGCAAGAACTCGATCGCGTTTCTCAACGTACACAAAAGGAAACCATCCTGCTTTCCCCTTGCATTCGCCTTCGGCCCAACCATTGTTTGAAACCTGTGATCGGTCATGAGCAGTTTCCGTATAAGCAATGGCAGGGGGTGAAAAACATATGCAGTTAATTAGTTAATTAGGTCGGGTTTAAGCATGGAACAACTTAAAAGAGATTCTTACCTTTCTTACAACAACAAAGTCACCAACTGATAAGTTAAGTTCTGCTTCTGACTCGGCATGAAATGAGTGCATGACCTGCATGTTGTGGATGGAGAAGTATATTGGAGATGAAAATTATTAGGTGCATTTTGCATCAAATAACTACAAATAATATGTTTCAATGGCTTGAGAATAATATATTAGTAACATAAATTACCTCGCCTAAGAAGTAGCCCATGGCATCGGTTGTGCCATCCCTTGGGTGGGGTGAGAACATGCCATTGGCTTCCTCATATGATGGAGGTGGTGGTGCAGGGTTCTCCAAAACTGGACTTGGAGATGCTTCGATTCTTTGCCGTTCTGATACCATCTGTCATATCATGTCAAGAGTCAAAGATGCAAAGTTAAGGATATCTATGTTAAAATAATTGGCATCTTTGCAAAACTGTTCCATGGAATGGAATTGTACCTCCCCTTCAAGCTGATCAAGGATTTGCAGCATTCTTTGATGATAAGTACGCTCTGATTCAATCTACAATGTTACAGATAAAACGGAGTATGACTCGCTCATTTCAATCAAGAAAAATATATAGCTTGCTTCAATAGAAGAAAATTGTACCATCGCCATAAGCCGTTGCAAAGTTAATCTCTGCTGTTGACCTTCAACAGCGGTCATAGCTGCAGCAGCTTCCTTACCCAGCACAGTCATGTTTGACTTCAGTTCTTGCAGCTTAGATTCAGCAGCTTCCAACTTCAAATTATTATCAACATTGCCTGGAGCTTCTCGTACTTTTGCTTGCCGTTTTGAAACTTCAATAGCCTGCAAATGGATTCAAGTGGATAATGTTACCAGTACCTTAAGAGATTAAAACAAAACAAGTTTAAGTGTGACAAATCAAAAGAAGAAAACCAAAACCACCCCTACAAGGCTGTACGCAAATTAGTTCATATATGATGAAAATATGCACTCAGTATATCAAATAAGACCACAAATTACATCAAAAATCAGGTGAGCTACTGTCTAATAATAGTACCTGAGCTTCAGCTTCTTGCCGCATCCTGTCATAACGCTGAGCAAGGTGACGAGCATCTTCCAATGGAGCACCCATAACCATTGCTCTTAATGGTTCTGCAACCTAAGCAGTCAAAAATATTGGAACTTGAAGCAATAAATATAATAATTTCAACAACAAAGGAATTCAAAAGGAGAAAAGATTGACAACTATAACCTAGTTTCACCTAAAATGATAAACATTAATAGCCTTAATTTATATGGTGAGAGAGCAATCATAGAATATGGATTTGTGTGCTTCAATAATATAGGGAAAATGAGAGCGAGAAATGTATAATCCCAGCTGTCAAAATAACATTAATAGCCTTAATTTATATGGTGAGAGAACAATCTTAAATATGGATTTGTAATGCTTCAATTATAGGGGAAAATGAGAGCGAGAAATGTATAATCCCAGTTGTCAAAATAACAAGACACATTAACCTATCTGCCTCTCCATGCAACCTACTAGTCCCTGTATCTTTTCTTCTCATTATCTCAGGATTACAGGAAAAAATAGCAACTGCTTCCTACAGTGAGAGGCAGGCGAAATATTAAAGGTCACTGAACTTAGCCTAACCCAACAAGTTCCACTTTAATTTGCTTCCAAGTTTTATTGAAATCAGCAGAACACTTAGAATGGGATATATAACATCCGCAAAGAACAAAACCAAACCTGGGTGCCAAGAGCTTTCAGGAGATTCCCCCGCTCTTTTTCCATTAGGCCACGAGCTTTGCCAAAACTCAATGCAGCTTTTGATAATGTATTTCCATTTGTACAGGTGTTTTCAGCACCATACTTCCTGCTATCTTCAGATAATTTACTACCTGAAAGGGAATACACTTAGAAAGGATAAAACAAAATTTCAAACACCAAAGTAAAATATAATTACGCAAATATACCGATTTCAACTTGTTTGGAACCAGTTACTATGTAACCTTCGACACCCCTTACAATATCCCTTTGAAAATGCTGGAATAACAATAATGGGTTAGAAATCATCAGAATAGTCTCTAATAGACTTTCAGAAGATAGCTAACCTTGCCAGCACGGGTTGATATGTAAAGCTTTTCTAGTTTTTGATGTTGATGGAGTTCTGCCTCATCAGTAATTAAATCTGAATTTCCATAACCACCACCTCCAAATTGCTTAAACACAGCCTGCAAATATTGAATCTAGTGATCATGATGCTTTTGATAGACAAGATAAATATGAAACTTTTATTCATAGTGTCTCTTCGAAATTGAAAGGTCAGTTCTACAAGGTTGATATTTATTGTTCAGATTTTTGGAATATGAAGAAACATGATATCCATTAACTAAGGGTTATGAATTCCCCCTCTATGCCTTGCGGTAACAATCCCTTCAGCATTCCGACCTTTACCACAATGATGCTATCCAAAGATCAAATTATTTTGTATATTGGATTTCACTTGATTGTCTACAGCTCCATTGCGTGTGCTCAGGAAATCGCAAGCAGAGGAATTGGATCTATCCGCAGGATCAGATGTAAATTAATGGACTGGATAGACGTGGATCCAGTCAAAATTGGTTGGACCCAAATGAAACTATCTTTCCTAAGCTTGAGGGAGGTACATGCAAAAGGTGGACCAGACAATTTAATCCAGCATTGAATACCTCCTTATGGGAGGCCAGTGGAATTGGTTGAAGGACTTGCGGTGCTTTAATCCTCTAACCTTGAAAGGTAATTGATCTGTTCCGGTTCTGATAGGTGCACCTGACATGGCGTTTCCATGATCAAACAATATATCATTCTTCTTGTTGCCACCAAGTCTCTTGCCCCAAGAATGTACAAAAACAAAAGTACATAAAGGTTACAAGGCCACTTAGCCTCACCTCGGCTAAAATTATGGAATAAGATATTAGGTTTTAGGTAAGTGAAACTAAGAAACTAGCTTAGCTGTAGAAGTTTAGTATAAATGTCTTGCCGTATTATTAAGTATTTTCCTTTCTTTTTTTTTTCTATAAGAGGTGAAATGGAATAACCTAGTTGAAGCATAATGATCATACATTTGTAATGCATTGGATGTCCCATGGTAGGTCACATTCTTCTACCCTTCCCCAAGATATTCATTAATTAAGTGCAAGAAAGTCAAATGCTTCTGACAAAAAAAATTTGAATTAACAAAATTATCCACAATAAATTAGGAGCAGTTTCAAGGGAAACAAAGATGAGAAAGACAGAAAACTACGTATGATAGCTTAACTACTAAACCACAAATAGTCTTTTACTAATAGGGTGGGGTAAGAAGATTTATGTTGGTTTGCCAAAAATGACAAAGGAAAGGCTCAAAATGATACAGAGAGCTAGTGATATGAGGGTTAAAGATATAAAGAGCAAGTGGTATTAACTAGGGATGTATGCAGATGGATGACATAGGGATTGATGGTTTTCCTACATAATTTATATGGTCAATCTCCTATGTGTCTGCACCAAAGCTTCATTGCTACCACTATCAAAGATAGATTTAATAAGTTCTATCATCAATTACACATCTAGAAATTAAAATGTGAAAAGGTAATAAGAATGATTCACTTTTCCGCACAAAGGATGGAACACATCCTCCAATAAATTTCAAACAACAGCAATATTTTTTGTCCATGAAGAAAATGCTAGGATACACTGATTCTCTGTATTTCCTAGGTGCAGGTAGCCGGTCATCTATACTGAAGAAGATAATAAGATGCAGCGTATTTTACATTTAAATTTTTTTTTAATTCATGCAATTTAGATCTCTTGCACACTTATTTGCCAAGAAGAAAGCTCAAAAGTTCCAGACAATTCAATCACGCAACTAACTGTACTTTCTAATAAGCAATCCAAAGTATTTCAACCACAACAATATGTAGAAGTGGAATCCATTCTTTGACAACAGGAAAAAAAAATGCTAGACATAAATGATAAAGTATTCTCATGCTATCATCTTAATAAGATGCATAAACACAGCTAAAACACAACAAACAACAAAAAGAAAGGAAGAAATCGAAAATCATTCAGTCAAGCAATATGAATTAAATTAACCAGAAGGTCGATATTAAAAAGGTATTCTGCAGTAATGACACGATATGGAGCACAAATAATTCACATGCAGAAATCATATAACTCTTAGCAACCACTTATTAAAGGTTCAAACCATGTCAGAGATGATTTTCCACGATTCATAAACCGTGGTACTGAAATCAAAGAAGTGCCAAGCTCTTTAATGTCACTCAAAACGATCTTAAGGAAATAGGACTATGCATTAACACCAACCAACTTCCAGAGTAGGAAACAAATGCTACTACCATGAATAAACAATTTACATGCTCAAAATAAATGCATTTGCGAAGACTAAGAGCAAATGCACATAATAGTCAGTGTACTAGATAGATACAATTAAGACTAGAATAATCATGCACGTGAACACGCCCTGGGTAAGGAACATAATCAACCATGGTCGATTTAACAATATGGTTGATGTTTCACAATCATTTACTCAACATATCTGATCATTAATGCCATAAGAAATTATTAAAACAGAATCGTCTGCACATGCTCATATGGAGAATTATTAAAAAAGAATCGTCTTCACAGTGCTGATCATTAATACCATATTATAATTATGCATGTATAAAATATTTCAAACCAAGGATCAGCACATGCTCCTAAGGTGAATAGCTTATTAAGAAGCAAAGATCCATATATAGGAACAAACCACGAAGTTCCTGTGATTCAATGACATATAAAACTCGATAAGCAAAAACAGCTTGCATCGTAAAACACCAAACCAAAACAAACGGCATCCAATTAACATGGAGTGGAGAATGGAATTAAGGATGATGAAGACCAATGGAAGCCTTCAGAGAGCCTCAAAATCAAAAAAGAATAATGAACAACAACCAAGAAAAAACTCTAATAGCACAGGTCTGCTAAATATTACACTGGCAGGTGAGATAAAAGGATCAAGACCATCAGCTTTGCCAACTTCACCACAAACCTGCATAGCAAACTCCCCCCACTATAAACTTTAGTTTCAAGAACATGAAAACCTACAACATAGGGTTTGCACTTAACACAAATTAAAAATCTCTTGCCAGGATCCTCAAGGAGAAGAAAAAAAAAACTCACTCTCTATCACCTTGATTGACCAAGCTCTATCGAACAGAAGAATTAGCCAAATCAAGCTCCAAAAATTAACAAAATCAACCTTGATTGACCCAACCCTACGAATCCTCGGCCAAAGAAAATGTCACAACAATCTAAGCCACCAAAGACCCCAAATCAACACGAAAAACAACCAAAACCCTAGAAACACAATCCTCCAAGCGCACTACACTCCAATCTCCCCCAAATCCTCCCCAAACTACAACCAAAACCTAAATCCAATAAACATGATAACAAAAAAATACAAGATAGAACCAATCCGTCAAAATCCCCAATCAAAACACAAAAATTCAAATAATCACAACCCTAAAACAACAAATCAAGAATAAAAATTATTTTTTTTTAAAAAAAAAAAGATGGATTCAATGGGATTAAAAAGACCTGCTGCTGCCTGGCGACCTGTTCCCGGAGCCTGGTGGCCTGCTTCCTCAGCGCATCCATGGATTCGAGCAATGAGAGATCGAAGAGATCGGGATCGAAAGAGAGAAGAGATGGGATTTTTGGGTTCAAGATCTAAAATAAAATTTGTGATATTTTGGGAAGAAGAGATGAAAAAACAAAAAAAAAAAGAAAAGAAATGGCCTCCCGTTGAGACGAGAGAGACTTCCTTTCAAATATATGCCTGCACCCGCACGTGCTATCCGCGTGTGGTTTTTTTAAAGTTTTGTGGTCACTTTAACTTATTATTAACATTAACTACACCCGCGCAAACATAATGGTATGTCTGCGCTGTTCTAAATGAAATAAATAAAACGTTAAGTTACATTGGAAAAATTGTTTTTAAAAAATGGTTTTCTATAGTTATATCTTTTGAAAATACTTTTAACCGCGTATTTATTATTCATATATTGTTATAATTTAACATGAAATAAATCATTTTGAAAAAGTGATTGTCTCTCCAAAAATAAAAATCTTTCAATTGATTAGATTTGAACGACAAAATTTTAACCCTAGTGATATGGTTTAGTGTGCCCTTTTCGATATCTTGAACACTGCAGCCTCTCTTGAGGAAGTTATGTCTGTGAAACACGGTCCTAATTTTGGACCTTGGTTCTCATTAGGCATTCATGCATATTTTAAGGGTAGATTGGTCATTTTGCAGCAGTGGCCTTTTTACACGTTGACATAGTGGTCTTCATGTGAAATTTGACTGAAATCCAAGGTAATGGGTTCTTTGGTGCTATAGTCAAAATATATGGTATCCCGAACTGATATTTTTTTTCGATTTTTGAGCATGGAAATGTTCCATTTTACTTGAAAATGAGTTTGGTATTCATTTTCTTGATTCAACGCGTTGTTTAACAAATTTAACTAGTTTTGATTATTTTTTACTTGTCAAAACCCAAGTTTTAACCAAGTTAGAAAAGTTTGATCGTTTTTGTAGGAATGTTAACTGCTTGAAAAATTCAGCCATTCATTTGGTTTGGATGTGAATTGAGATTTCAATTCATTGAAAACTATTCACTATAGTTATGTTATGTTAACCCTTGATTAATGAGTGTTAAACTTGGCTTGGTGCTTTATTTTGGCCGATATTTTTTTTCCTCTATTCATCTTCTTCCTTGCACCATCATGCTTCATTCCTCTGACTCTTTTTCTTCATGCCATTGAGTTCTCCACTCCTACATCTTTTTTGGGTGGTAAGTTGAATTTCATGGAATTTGATCTTGAGTTCATGCTTAGATGTATGCTTAGGAAGCCCTAGAAGTTTAGGGTAATCTTGTGAGTTTTTGGCTTGGGTTTGAATAGTAAAATGGTTGCCTTGTGATGTAAAATACTCATACATAGATTTCTTTTTGAAAACTTGTTTTGTTTCTTCCCAAATTTTGGGTAGAATCATAGATGTTAGTGTCAAGAACCTATTGGTTCTTGTTGTGGTTAATTTGGACATCATTTGAGTCGAATGGCGCCCAAATCGCGTGGATTAGGGGAGTCGAGCGTGTCTTTTTTTGTGTTTTGTTGTTTCTATCATTTTCATGTGTGATGTTCTTGCTTGCTAGGCAGAACAACCTCTGAGTATGGGGAGGAGCTCGCGAAAGAGTGAAAACAACTATTTGGGAGAGTTTGTCTGTGAGTGGATAATAATACTTACACAATAACATTAGGGTTTTGAAAGTTCATTCGTGAATTCATGTATGCTCTTTATTGATATAATATGGTCATGATGCTATCATCCTTTCTAATAAAGTTTTGCAGGTTTCACTAGTAGTTTTGGTATGTTGAAAGGCCAAATGCGGATAATTACTTTATTTATAAATGTTTGAAATTTGAAACTCGTATTATGTTCAGGTATATGCTAAGTTACACAAATAATTATGTCTATTTTATTTTTGCTAGTTATGTGTAAATTTCTTTTCAAAGTGTATTTATTTTGAAGGAAATATCTCTTATGCATATGTATCTATATTCCAAGGGAATATGGTTTAATTCGGCATTTGTGTGATGAATTCCTTTAATTGGAAATTGGAAAAAATTACATTGTTGTAATTGACTTTGATGGTGACTAAGGACATTTGTCCGACACTTCAATGGGGGTCTCACGATCTGACCTAATAGGAGGCGGCGTGGTCAACCCTAAGTTAACCCCTGATCAAGAGATGTGTAGAGCCATTGACAAGGTTCATTTAAGTGAGAAACCCGGGGTCACCACACGAAGATCTCAATGGCCAACGCCAAGGTAAAGCTTTTGTTAAAGAACGCATGAAAACCTTTGGTGGTACTTGGTCGTGGCCATAGCCAGGTCAGATGTGTTTTGGCCAGCTTCATGTTTTACGATCCGAAACACCAGAGACCAACGCCAAGTGGAGGACTTTTTATTAATTGATAAAATCATTGGCGGGATCATGCGAAGAGTCGCTGGTTAATTTTAGTTTGGTCAGCTTCTGTTAAATGTTTTGTTAGCTTTAAAAATATTTTTTTTAATTAAACTTGGTTGGATTATCTTAAAATATTTTTATATTATTCAGATATCAATATTTTGAAAGTTTTTTTGCTGCGTAGAAAATGGATATGTCTAATTTTTATTAAATTACTTTAATTTATTATTCTTATTATTTATTTTATTATTATTATTATGATTATTATTATTATTATTATTGTTATTGTGATCATTGTTATTGTCGCTATTACTTGGATATTGAGCATTGATGTTGATATTCTTGTATGACATTATTACTCTAATGTGTCGCGTATTTGTCCCTCCCACTGACCTCTTTTCCCAGGTCCAGCTTAGCACAGTAGTGGTGCGTTAGGAGTTGTGCAGGGTAGTCTACATCCGGTAATGATCGATTTGGGCCTTACTATTTTGTTAAGCATGTTTAGTGGATCCACTAGGCTGATATAGAGTTTGACTTGTTGTTTATTATCTATTATTTTCTATTCTTGTATTTTACCGTTGTGTGAGTTATTGTTCTATTCTTTCTGGCATACATTTCATCTCTTTGTATTTGTTTGAGTGAACCTTTCTGGAATTATTTGTGTGATCTATTATTTTTCTTTGATAATAGTGGATAAGTATGAGCATGTTTTCTTTCTTGTAAGCCTTACTGCAATTCGAGAGTTGGATGGAGTGTATCTTTCCACAGGATTGTCGTGATGGTTGTCGCGTGCCTCATCCGCGGGTCGGGACGTGACAAGGTCCTTATGGGTCACTAATAGATACTCTAGTATTTTTGGGCTAGGAAACCTCCTCACTTGTGCCATTTGGTGGATCATTTAATTCTAACAGAATAATCACATTTTCTCATATATAACATCAACTTATCTATTGTCTATATATAAAATTGATCATATGCTTATTGTTTGGATAAATACAATATCGGATTCCCAAAAGACCACATTTAAGGAGTCATTCTTTATGATTAAAAAGACCCTCGCCTTTGTGAGATCTCTGGCTTTCATGCTTGAAGAAATGAACACTTGATCTTCCTAACACTGGCGCCATCTAACTTTCTCAATTTTCAGTCTTTATTTGCTTTTATTTTGTGGTTCTAGTTTACTTCCATCCACCCTTAGTGGATATAGGATGTTTCTATATATTGTCTATTTCAAGGTTTTAATTATCATTTTGTGAGCTTTTAAATTTCTTTCCTATTCTATTGTAGACTATTTGTCATTTTATTTTTCTGCTTTGTCTTTTTTTTAAAAAAAAAAAAAATAGTTCATCCATATTTATAAAAAAAACACATGAATATTTATAAAAAAAAACACATGAATATTTATAAAAAAAAACACATGAAATAGATAAAAAAAAATATTTAAAATATCAAAATAGTGAATAATAATAATAATAATAATAATTAACAGGGATTTTTTTAAAAAAAAATGGACTTCATCGTGGAAGCGTAAAGGACGGCAATGGCGGAGACGCTCATTGCCCGACTTTGTTCCTTCTCTGGTTTATATAAACCTCTCGTTTTCTCTCGTCCTTTGATGCAATGCCATTCATCTACATCTTTATCTTCATCTTCTCCGAGTAAGAGGCCGGGAGAATCCCAATTAGGCTTCCATTCAAATGTCCTCTGTGGTAGATGGGGCCAAGCTTCTCTGATTCAGCTCCCTTTTCCACCAATGCCGTCTTCCTTAGGTCTTGTACTTGTTCTCCATCTATGATTGCCGCCATGCTTCGCAGCTGGCTAAGAGCAATGAGAAAGGGCTTTCCTTGTTGACACTTTGGCTATGGTAAGTGGAATTGGTGGTAGATTTAGGGGTAACGCAGGTGAGGAGGATGGAAAATGTTGGTGGGGATGGTTCTTTGAGGAATAAAGAGAAAGAGATTAGAAAGAAAGTAGTGCACAAGTCTTCACAGCGTGGGAAACACTTTCCTTTAGGCTTAATTCGCCTCCACCTAATTTCAAACCTTGGATGCAAAATGGATTGAATGGTGAATTTCCTTTAGGATACAATGAAGACCCTTGAGTATGGTTTGCACTTCCAAACTCAAGCAAAGACAACAATGGCTTTTACAAAGTAAAGTTTGCTTCTATCTTTTGTGCACTCAAAGAACAAAGCAAATGAACTTGTGAGGAGTTTGTTTGTCATTCAATTAACTTGAATGATGATAGGAGATTTTTTTTTTATAGGAATGAAGTGGTGTTTAGTTAAAAGACACACCACTTCAATAATGAGTGTCATTTAAAAAGACACATCACTTCATTATACCACTTCAATAAAAAGACATATTATTTCATTAATGAGACACCATTTCATTAAATAAACACACCACTTTACTAATGAGAAACTATTTCATTAATTAGACATCTTTTCAAATAAAATAAAATAATCATTCATTAATTAATGAAATTATAAATGATAAGCTCTCATTAGTTGTAGGGAAAATTACTGTTCACTCCTCGTAATTTTCAAAACTTCCCAAAAACCCCCTCCTACTTTTGCACACCCCGGACAGCCCTTCCGTTAGTGTTTAACTTCCCTTTTACCCCCTACCGTTCACTTCAAATGGGTCCATGTTGTGAAATCCCATTTTTGGCCCACGAAAAATGGTGGGAAAGGAAAGCGCCAAAATCACATCATGTTCAACCTTTTTGAAGGGCTTTTCTGCTTGGTTTAACGTTTAAATATTTTATTAATATGTTTTAATAATTGTCATATCCGTGTAATACTTCCCATCTCCGTTTAACGTTATCTTTACATGTATAACTATTCATATTAACGTGTAAATTCTCAAAGTCTCTGCGTAAAAGCGGTGATCTTTTTCGTTTGATCCGAATTCTTTGGCGGGTGCGCGTGGCGGTGGCGAGGTTATGGTATCCCGTGCATAAGAATTAATGGCGGCATTAAAATTTATGCCGGTAACACAATTTTCCGAACACCCGTTCGTTCTCATCGATCGATGTCGGGCATCATGACGTTTAACTTTTTTTCTCGGATATGAAGAGTCGACTGCTCGTGGAATTCACACCATAAATAACCGAGAAAGAACCCTCCCCATGGACATGACCACTCCTCGTCGTCCTCATCATCCTCCTCCTCCTCCTCGTCCTCCTCTTCCCATGGACAGACCATTCTATCCAGAAAGGATGTTTCGTGAACCTTCTTCCTTATCTTGAGAATCGTTTTAGCCGCGATCACGCAACAAGTTAAACTATCTTTTTCACGCTCGAGTCGAAATGCTCTCATAATTGCACGAATGCGGAGGATTCTTGATGGGTGGATGACGGGCAAGCAATTAAGCGAGCATTTCGACTTGGGTAAGAAAAAAAATTTTTCACGTATTTCGTGATTGCGGAGGATTCTCTAGAGGAGGAAGATCGGGAAACATCCTTTAAGGCAGGGGTTGATATTTATCACTGAGACTTTCTGTTACCATTTAAGAACATTACGTCAGTGTACAACTATTACGTTATGTGTTTAACTATCAGGATCTTCGTTTAAGTCCGACCATGACACATTGATTAATAGTCGTTTTTCATGAATGTGTGTTGTTTAACCTTTTTAATGTTGTACGTTGTGCGGGTTCAAGTTGATGCGCATGTTATGCAACCGCTTTGAGCGTTCGAATGTCACGGACACTTGTTTCGATTATCGAGGGTCGAGTCGTGAGTGTCCAAAAGTCCGAGCGGACGTTGTAAATGTTGTAAATGTTGTAAATCTTTTATAAATAAAAGCGAAACAAGCTTTATTTGATTGTGAACTTACGAAATTTAAACATAGACCTAGTAAAAACAAACAATGTGGGAAACAAAAGAACGTCATTGTAAAGCAATAGAAAATACGTAAATATGTTTAAAGCAGTGACAACGGTGTTTAAGAAAAAAAGTTACTCTTTAAACAATAACAGCGGTGTAAACAATAGAAAATGTTAAACAATACTCTAGTTACTCTTTAAACAATGACAACGGTGTTTAAGAAAAATACGTAAAGATGTTTTAAAGCGAGTGACCGGGAGGTACCCATCTTCAACGCGATGTCGGTGAAAGCATTCAATTTAAACAATAACATATTATTTACATGATATAGACTTTAGTTAAAGCAGGTTAACCATTATTTTAAACACTATATGTATCTGTTTAAACATAAAAAGCTTGACGTTTACACAGAGACTCATGTTGAGTTGAGAACATTCATTCGAACGATGACAATATTATTTACAGATAATTACCTTCGTGTCGGATAGGTCCAAGGGCTTTGTGAGCGCAATTGCGAGAGTCTTCCCTTCTTTGCCACATGCATACTATCTTCGACATTTGGAGGCCAATTTTAGGAAAGCCAATGTCAGACTTGGGAAAGCATTGAGGGAGGAGTGCTGGTCTATATGCTTCCGCATTGCGTGGGCATCCATGACTAAAGATTTCGATGATCCAGTGAATGAGACTGCGGTCGCATCACCCGAAGCTCATCATTTTGGTTGATTAATAAATCGGATATGGCACATTGGTCGAATTATACTGTTCGGAGGTGATCGTTGGGGTGAGATGTATTCAAAGCGTCGCGAGTCGTTCAATGCTTGGATCAAGGAAGCTCGTCATTTACGGGTGGCGAAAAATAGTCGACTCCATAAGGTCTGCAGAATGTTGGTTTACACTTAACATTTAGTGTTACCCTTTAAACATTCTCAATCTTTGTTTAATTACACTTGTCTGACTTTAAATATTAATCCTTTCGTTTAAATATTTACAATAATGTTTAAACATGTTTATGAATTATTTAACCATCACTGTCTTTGTTTAACCTTATTTGCAAGGTTCAAGTTGATGCGCATGTTATGTAGCGGGCGTGAGCAAGCGAACAAATGGGAGACCTACTTATGCCCGGACATACATTCCAAGGTAGCGATCATTGTTGAGGGACGGCACGAAATCTTCGTGTTGAGTCGTTGTGTCGATGATCGTTACTGAAAGTGATCGACCGGTCTGACGACTACTGTGGATCTCGCCATCGGAACTTGTTCAGTGTCGAAGGTGGCATGTTTATGGTATCCCTTGCAAACACGCTTGCGCGGCAATAATGCGAGCAGACACCAGCGTACATCGATTTATTAGCGGGTACTTCAGCGTCGACAATTACAAACTTGCGTCAAGGAAGCTATATTCCCCATACCCGGCGATGGCGGGGCCTTGAGGGCGGAAATCGTGAGCTTCGTTCGCGACCGCTGTGGCGAGAAGGCGGCACGGGCGGCCTGGGCGAAAGAGGATCGAGTCGCATGGCGTTTGATGTCCGTGAGTTACATTACGTGCCTCGCCATGGATCCGGTCACGATCGACGATCTTCTGATGAAAGCTGTGGCCGACTAGGTATTGTTAATAAGCCGAGCGATGGCGGGAAACATTGTGTATTGATGGAGTTGTTTCCATATTTAAACTCTTACTCTTCTGACAGAATTGAATGTATTTAAAGCAGAGACATTGTTATTTTAAAGCGGATACATGCTGTAATTTGAAATATTTCAGTTGATGTTTAAAGCGATATATGGTATATTTAAACAATGAAAGCGGAAATGTACACAACTACGACGTAAATTAAACAATGAAATGAAACTGAATGAAATTTAACATGCCTTACAATTGAAAACAAACAAACTTTACATTGAGATATACAAGTTATTGATGGGAAACTTCCCATATTTATTTAAACAATGAATGCATTTAGTTAAGCAGAGGCGAGTGTTATTTTAAGCGGGTGCAACGTATTTTGAAATATTTAAACCCGATGTTTAAACGATATATTGTATATTTAAACAATGAAAGTGAAATGTACACAATTACAACGTAAATTAAACAATGAAATGAAAGCGAATGGAATTTAACACGCTTTTACAATTCAAAACAAACAAAAATTTACATTAACATATACAAGTCATGCTCTTGAACACGAAAAACAATGAATTGAATTTGTCCAGTTACATTCGAAAAATAAAATTGATATTCGGATATACTGGGACATGTTCTTGAAAAAAACAAAAATTTAACCCGCTTGTAGCGACCCCCTTTGTCATGGACGCCTAGCGCCTCCCTCCTTAAGTATGCGGGTAACATATCCAGTAATCGAGGGTAAGGAACGTCATCTGCGGTGGCCGTAACTTCTCCCCCCGGAGTAATTGCTCGATAAAAGCGCATGAGCGTAGGGCAGTGCAATCGGCGCTTCCTTGTTTTTGGCATGGGGTTTCTATGTCGTGCACGAGTGGGTACTTCTTGTCGTCGAGCTCAGCCGAACTCCATATCGACACTGATTGTCGAATAGATTCACTGTCGAGATATGCAAGTCGAGATTAGAATAGCGATTTAAATACCAAAGCAGGATATTAATATGACATAATTAAAGAACTTACCATGTCCAGCAGCGTCCTTATCGTACTCGGGACATGAAGAATAATGCACTGTATTCTTGTTTATCATTGTCGGGGACGAGCGAGCATGGAAGTGGTCATTCATGATTATCGGAGGATGACAATTTGAACTTCATGCGGTTCTGCACAACATCCCCGATCATAGCCATAATTGTGTCATTTGCATCTTCCTGCTTGGACATAAAGCAGTATAGCGAGTCCGGTGATGGAGCGCGCTTCTTGTAAGGATATGGCTCTTTGCTCGGCGACTTTTTGTATTATGCATCTGAAAGCGTCCATCACATCATCGATGACCATCTCCTTCCCCTCAGCAGCTGTGTATAATTTGTCGCGTGTGGTCTTTCGACAACGTCATTCTTCCACACAGACGGTCTTTGAGGTTAAAGCGATATGAGATATAATAAGACCATATTATAAATATTTAAATGATATTATCAATTATTTACATGATATTATATATAATTAAATGTTAAGTAGACAAATTAAATGATAACATAAAAGGTATTAAACACTATTAGGTATTTGTTAAACACTATAATAAAACCTTTAAACAATATCATAAAAAACTTTACACTTACCCGATCCATAGAAGCGGTTGAGGAAGATCCTCATCAACTCCTCGCTCGTATTTGTTAAGACGACTCATGCCAACCCATTTCTTCTTCTTCGAATAAAAAGCTTTCCGAGCAGAATCGGTCGATGTTTGATTGGCCTTGATCATCTCTCTCGTTGCTCGGTCGGGATCTTGCAGCGATCTTCCTTCGATGCGGGGGACGATGGCGACAACATCAACTCCGAACACATCCTTACATGGTTGTTCTTGTTGTGGGATTGTGTCAGCTCGATCGCTGAGGGACGACGGCGAGCATCAACCGCATGAACACATCCTTACATGGTTCTTGTTGTGGTGGAATTGTGTCCTGCTTGGCTGCGATATTGTCGGCCACGTCCCACGCCACCGCAGACGGATTCGACGATCTTCTCAACCGTGCCACGATAGCAGAGATCATCGTAGAGGACACCCTTAACTTGTTCTTGATCTTCATTGATTGTGTCCATCTTTGATGCACGATCTCGCAGCTCGGTTCCACGGGTTGAGGATTTCATCGAGAAGAGAGTCAGCGGCTTTCTCACAGTGCAACGGCCACATCATCTACGATGTCCTTCTCAACAACAGCATCAGTCACCGATGGTGTTGCTATTGTTTCATCGTCGTACGGTGGTGGAGACAGGGCGATTGTTCTCCTCTTTTTCGCAAGTCTCTTCGAATGTGGCCGCCTTGGAATGACCTTCCCGATGATGTCCTCGTCGTCAAATTCCGACGCCTCGTTCAGTCCTCGGGTGCTTGATTCTTTCGAGGGATGGCGCAGCCCGGTTTGTCAGAACGTCCTTCCAGCGCCTCGACACGAGCGACAAGCCGAGGAAACTCGATCATCAATATCGCGTACGCTGCATAAGAGTTCGGTGACATCTTCGCCTAATGTCACCGGGTGCGATGTCCACGGTCGGAGGGGCTGCCATGGTCGGGGGATCGCCACACTCGGGGGATGCCGCTTGTCGTGGTAGGGGGTTGTCTGCAATCTACGGGGGTAGGGGAGGGCTTCTCGGTCGAGGAATGCGTGCGGCGTGGTGGGGTCGGAAGTAGGAGAGCAGGCGTCCGGTAGCGCACGATGAGAGGCGCCCTCTCATTCCGCCTTGAGCAAGTGGTTCGGGAGCAGATGGCATCCATCCGGTCGGTTGGCCCCAACAAATATTTCTTCTTCGACGATTCACGGAACCACTCAGAAACTAACATATGTAAACCAAACAATTTCAGCGAAATCATTTATTTTAAACTATAAAAACTATATTTAAACAGAGTGTTTATATATTTAAACGTTATAGAATATAATTAAAGCGGAGAACAAAATATTTAAACCGAGTATGAATAAGAGTTAAAGCGGTAAATACTAAAGTTAAACGCTAAATAAAAATGTTTAAACGTTAAAGACTTATGTTAAACATTGTCCATGATTTATTACCTCTTTTCCATCGAGCGATGACAAACTCGTTTCTACCGTCGCTTGCTTCTGGTAAGTACTTTCACCGTAGCACAGCATCCTTGGGATCTTGCAGAAACGGACTTTCTTCCCCGTTCCGGTCAGCTCGTAAAACCAGACGTTAAGCGCGACCGAGCAACCCTTAATGTTGGTCTTCTTCCCGGCGCATCTATCTTGCACTCGGGTGGTTGCTTGTGGAATATCCTCCATAAGCCACTTGTGCGTCGCTGCGCCCATGCGTATCGCCCCCATGGTCGGTAGATCATCGACGTAATCAACGATCGATTCGGAACCCGAGCATGATGTATTTGGGAAGAGGGATCATCCCCATGAGGTACACCATCGGGGAGTTTGGCGAAATTATCTTCTTCTCCTCTCGTCGAACAAGTTACAGCGAGTGCTCTTAATGAAGTCTCTCGTGTCTCTCGTAGGTCTTTGATAGATACCGCCCTTGACGGCCGACTGGTTTTCTTCTTCGAAAGACCACCTGCGTCGCCATCGCAACTGAGACCAAGCACGAGGGCCACATCTTGAGGTCCGAAACTCAGCGAGGCTTTCCCGATCCACGAATTTATTGGTGCGACCATCGTACCTTTGCAAAAGAGAATCAAGAAGGGCTCTCTCTTGGTATATAGCTTCTAGCTCGATGAGCAGCTGCAAAGCGGTGTCCGTCCGAATAATCTCCCATTGTCGAGGGGTCATGTTATTTTTTTCAATTCAGTTTAAAGTCTCCACTACAGGGTGTCAAATAGCATCGGCCCATTAACTAGGGTTGACCGCCGTAATCACGAAAGCTGCGACAATAACAACACATTCGACATGCGAGTATTGACAAAAGTTTAAGCGGAAATATAAGGTTTTAAAGCGGTAAATTCTCGGTTATTAAGCAGAGATATAAAATGTTAAACGAGACCCATTTTGTTAAAGCGAGATGAGAATACTAAAGCAGGGGACAACAAATGTTAAAAGCAGTAACATCTCATTTCTTAAACGTCAACCTCATTTGTAAAAGCGCAACCATATCAAACGAAGCGGAAAATGTACATTATAAATATTACACAAATCATAACAATCGAAAAACTAATTCGATAGTGTATACATACGAAAATGCAAAACAAAAACAAAACCCCGAGAAATCTCCTCGCAGACTAACAAAACCCCAGTAGAAATCCCCTGCAGACTTCGATATCTTCCAACAAAAAGCAGAGCACGAAAACAAAACCCGAAAAAAATCTTTCTTTGTATGAGCAGTTAACATAAAACCATACTCAATACCTTAGATTTCAAAGCGATGAAATGCCAACTAGTTGCGCGGAGGACTTCTCCTTCGAGATACTGGTGGAAAGGGAAAAGCTGATGAAATGCCGATTACAGAGGCTTCACCGGTAGAGACAACTTCGGAGGCGACTTGAAATGGAAAAGGCGAAGGCGTGAGTTGAGAAAAAGCAATTAAACGGCTCCAATAAATTCGTCTCTCGGGGTTACCCTACGGAAAACCGCCCACTTCCTCTCAAATCGCCGAAATGGCTGCAGCCACGACTCCCCATGCAAGGGCATTTTCGTCCAAAAAATTTGAAACTCACTCCGTTCACATCCGTTACAGGGTTTGGGGGTTTGAAAAACATAAAGTTTAAAAGGAGGGGGATTTTGGGGATTGCAAAACTAATGGGGTATTTTTGGCAATTTTACAAACTTAAAGGGTTTTTTTGGCAATTTCCATTTAGTTGTATTACAAGTGGTGTTTATTACATTAATATTTTTTCATTTTTAAAATCCTCTCACAGAAAATTGGAATCTCACAGAAAATTGGAAAGAAGAGGTGATAACTTATTTTATCAAGGAAGCGCTGCAGTCTTTCGTCTCCAAAGCTGAATTTCGGAGGGTGTTTGGTACTTAATTTGTGGTTTTGATTTCTAGTGGGGATTGATTTTTGGGTTTTAGAAAGGAAAGAAAAATGGTACCTTTATGGTTGCTTTGTCAATGGTTTAATGTGCAGAGTTAGGTGATTCAGGAATCTAATTTGTCCAAATTCAAATCTCAAGTTCAGAATTCTCAGGTATGGTTCTAATTTTGTTCATTGTTTTTCTTTGGTGTGATGAGTGCTGTTGCATTGCTTTTAGGAATTAATCAGCAATTGTTTTCTCTGGTGTTTTTGAATGCCAATGCTTGTTTTGGAATTCATTGTTCTTTAAACCAACTTTTTTTCAAGAAAAGGAATAAAAACAGAAGAATTTTATCAGTTTTGAATGATTATATTAGCATGAAGTCCTGACAGAAAAGATGCAAATCTTGTTCACTGACTTTGGCTATCAAGCATTAAGCTTTAGATAGGAGCTACTGAATTTCCTGTAGGCATTTATCATACCACTTGAGTGAGAAGTTCATTGATTTTTTTTTTTTTAAATAAATGTGGACAAGCCTTTATATCTAATTTTTTTATTGCATTCCTAAGATTGTAAAGCTATGGAGGATGTGCAATGATATGAATACATTTACCTTAAATTCTGACAGGAGGACCATTTATCCATGTTGCAACGTGAGACTGAGTAACTTTGAGGTGATATAAAGAAAATGCAGAGTGAACTTATGTTTGTTATGCACTTGGACATGAAAGAGCAGTTCCAAAATGTTTTATCAATAGATGTACTTTATTATGCCTAAAGTTTCATTGTTTACAGGCATGAAATTGACAAATTAATTGCAGGACAACTCCTGGATCTAAACTATGAAAGTGAATGATGTCCAAAACTTACTTTTATGTACTCTTTTTTAATGAAAGATAAGTTATGTGACTCAGAGCTTTATTGGAGATATGTTTTATTTTGATCCTTCTGGATTTTGGACCTTGTATGAATGAAGCATGCTCTGCACCATTTAATAGAATCTGTACATCCATTTGAAGCAAATTTTAGTTGTTTCCTTGTTTTGATCAACGGGATAAAATGCTAAGTAGATAAGCAGCTATTTTGTGATTCCAATTGAGAAGCAGATCAGAACTAAAGCATACCTAGTGAATTTTAACCTTGGATTAAGTTGACCGGATCATGGTAATTTCTTATTCAATCTGTTTATATGAAGTCCACTTTTCATTTTAGTTCAGACTTCAAAATAGTCCTAGCGAAGCAGACATGGATGATATATAAAAATCAGATGAAACATATCCAAGTACTAGTGTTGATCAACCTATCCATGTGCGTGCGCTTCACTGATTATTAGTTTTGTTCTTGTGATTTATCAGAAAACTCCGGTTTTGTCGGTATTGTGGGAAATTAATTTGCATTTTCAGTAGTGACTTCATTTGTTTCATTTGCAAATCAGTGCAGGTGGATACATGATGAGCTGGTCAAGCATAATGCTGGAACTACCAATCTAGCCTTGAAGAAATTTGCAACATGTACATAGTCATTATTTATGGATTGTTGAACCAATGTGTTGGACATTGTTTGCAGGAAATCCATGCCTTAAAAGCTCAACTAAAGGCTGCAAAATATGAAGTAATAAACTACTGCAGGGGAAGTCTTGTGTTGATGTCTGTGTTCAGTCTTGCTGTTATCCGAGTTCTGTTATAGATTTATATTTGTTTTTTTTACAATTATCAAAAAGAATTATCATTCTCTCTTTTTTTTTAATATTGGTTGCCAAAAGTTCATATCTATGCTTGGTAACTTTATTAAGGAATTGTTAGTCACCAACATTCTCTTTTTAATTTATTGTCTATACTTTGTGAGTTGATTGTATCCACTGTTGGATATCATATCAGTTTATGTTTTTCCCTTGTTACCATGTATGTGATTCTCAATTACCAGTTTATTATATATGTATAATAATACTATTTTTTTAATAAATATAGATAAGTTATGTGTCAGAATTAATATACACCACAATTTAAACTACGATTTTAGTTCATCTTTTTGTATATATTTTTGAATGATTTATCCACAGTTATCAAATGTATATGTGTGTGAATTTTTTTTAAAATCCAAATTAATGTCATTTATTTATAGGTTGGTGAGGTGAATCCAATAAACAGGTGGATACCTCAAAATAAATAAATAAATAAATAAACAGGTGGGTGATGTTTTGGAGTCTCATCATAGTAGGGAGCTTATCCCCATGCCCATGCTGCCTTGTCTCACTCTCAGAGTCACAGCAATGCCCATTCCTCATTTCCTCCCCACCACCTTTGTTCAGAAACTTTATCCATTTGTTTGTCTATATTCCATGTTAATTAACACACTAGATCAAGTTACAATGGTTAACTTTTTTTTTTTAAATTTACCGGATACTCATAAACTAAACATAGCATTAAGTATTTGATCAGAATAATATGATTCTCCTTTCTTTGGAGGGAAAAAGCAATTGTATAATTTATTTACAAGTTAGAAAAAAGGGTTTATAAAGTGTATTGTTTACATGTTATAGCTAGAAAGTACAATGAGTACAGTATAATTTTGGCTAAGTTCTCAATAATAGCATTTTTTTTTTTTTTGGGTGCCGTTTGTTTCTCTTAAATCAATATTAGAGCCAGATTTCAAATTTATTTTATCAAAAATTTTTTTTATAAAATAAATTAATCTTTCATCTTGATCAATACTAAGCGAAAAAGTTGATCTCTCACTTAGTAAGAAAAAAAAGTAATCTTCTAGCATTCGAATGAGTTTTATTAAAATTAAAAAAAATGAAGAAACATCTCGAATAATATATATTTTTAAAAATATATATCTATATATTTAATGCGAGTCCCTCTTGGTAGTTAAGGGGTCAAAACTTAATATACTTTTAATTTTTTTAAAATGAAGCCATGTCGGCCTCCACACAATTTTTAAAATAAAAGTGATAAACACTATTAAAAATAAATAAATAAGTACATAATGCATTAGTTATAATAGCTTAACGGTTCTAAAGATAAATCCTATTGCTATGTAGCCTAGAGGAGAGACAATATTGTTCCTCTAAAAAAAAAATTCACACTATAATCAACAAATAATATTGAATTTGATGTACAGTGATAAATAATACTGATAAATAATAGTACTGCATGAGTAAGATTTTGAACTCTCACCTCTTATGTAAATTTTTTTTTTTTTATAATAAGACATGAATATATTAGATGAGCTTGAATAAATAGGCAGGAAAAACAAGATGAGCTTGTTCACAGAGTGGGTCCAACATGTTATATCAAAAGCGAATTGATTTAGGGTTCAAGTACTTGTGTCTCTGGTTGGTTCGGTTGATCCCAAGTTTAGCATGCACCCAACCACTAATTTGTCATCTTAAACAACAACAGGAATCTCTCCATCCAATTTATTGCAGTACTTCTCATGGATCCAAAAATGCCTTACTTTGACTTTCCTTTTTAAAAATAAACAAATAAATAAATAATCAATTGATGAAATTATACAATTTTTCTTTTCTTATTATTATTATTTTTTAATCTAAAGTTTCCTTCAATTCAAACTCACAAAGTGAGACTGAAAGTAATGCATGAGCGAAGTGAAAGGATCATTCTCATTTTCCCTGAGAATAATATTAAATAATAATTTTTTTTTAAAAAAAAGTGGAAAAGGTACCTAGGTTGGGAGCAATTCCAAATGCCATTGGCATCAATTCCTAGGGATCCTCACCTATTGCATGCATGCACCAATTAGGAACTTTGGAATATAAACCAATCACAATCTTATTTTATTTTATTTTTATTTTTTTCTTTAATAAGATGATAAACCACACACATAGATTAAGACAACTTTATTTTTTTTAAAAATGAATTATATAGTAATTAGGATAAGAACAAAAATAATGGAACAACATGTTACAAGGATAACCAAACTATGACTATCTGAAAATAATAAAATTGAGATGCAACCTTACCATAAGAAGTAATTAGGCATCTCTAATAAATTTGTAAAAGTGGGGACTACGCCACAAAATTAAACAAACAAGATTTTTCAAATGATGACAACTACACAAAATAATTTTTTTTACCGTCACTCACTCGCTGTAAGTCTCGAAAGTACTTTAAAAGCGACTCTTTCAATTGCATGGAAAACTTCAACACTAGAAAAAAATACATAAAAAGCAAAAATTGTTTTCAATAATTAAAATCAAATAAATAACTTTCCAACTTTATTTTTATAAATCACTAAAGCTCCATAAAAATCACTATTCCTTTTTATTTATAAAAACAAGAAACATGACTCTTAATTATTATTATTATTATTATTATTATTATTATTATTAATTCCAAATTATTAAATCCACCACCTAATGAGGGAAGAGTGAAGTCACTAAAAACAATCAAAATCAATTATAAAACTCCCCTATTCCCCCACAACCCCTATTCCTTGAGTTTATTCCCTTCCCCTTTCTCCTTCTCCCTCTTCTTCTTCTTCTTCTTCTTCTTCTTCTCACCATTAATCCACTCCCTAGATCTCTCCTCCTCCTCTTCTTCTTCTTCTTCTTCAAAAGGCAAAAGCAAAGCAAAGTGAAAGTGAAAAGCAGAGAAAAACAGAGGAGGATGAAGATACAGTGTGATGTGTGCAACCATGAACCAGCCACACTCTTCTGCTGCGCCGATGAAGCAGCACTCTGCTCCTCCTGTGACCGCCACATCCACCGCGCTAACAAACTCTCCATCAAACACCACCGTCTCCCTTTCCTCTCCCCTTCTCCTTCTTCTCCTTCTCCTCTCTGTGACATCTGCCAGGTCAGCTTCTCCCTCTCTATAGATCTCTCTGTTTCTTTGTTTCTTTCTTTCTTTCTTTAATGGCGTCTCTTTTTCAGGACAAGAAAGCCTTCATCTTTTGCCAACAAGACCGAGCAATCATCTGCCGAGACTGTGATGCCGCAATCCACACCAACAACCATCTCACCGAGAACCACTCCCGTTTCTTCCTCACCGGCGTCCGTATCTCCTCTTCCCCTGCTCCAAACTCCTCCTCCTCCTCCTCCTCCTCCGACCAGCCGGAGAAACACACCAACGCTACAAGCACTAGCAGCAGTAGCTTCTCGGATTATCTCATTAAGACGCTGCCGGGATGGAAAGTCGAGGACTTGCTCGTCGACGACGCCGCCGAGGCCGCCGCCGCCCACTTCCAGGTCCTTCATAAAAATCCCACCTTTTTTACTTTGATCTATAGTTAGCTCTTCTTCTCTTTGGATACTAATAAAGGTTTTTGGTTTTTAGCTCAGGTGGAGGACCTCGCCGACGAGATTCCCAGCTGGGCGGCGCCCCACGTTCCTCAATCTCCGGCGATCTGTTTCTCCGACGCCGCTGCCGCCGTCGCTGCAGTCAAGCAAGTGAACAGTACTACTCATAGCAAAAGACAGGCCAGTGATGATGCTTTTAGAGTACCGCAACTCTCTCCGGCGATCGCCGGCGGTCAAAACAAGAGACAGAGAACCTCTGTGGCCCCTTTTCCTACTTCTTCTTCTTTTTCTTATCCTTTGTTTTGGTACCATTGAGTTCAAAGATCAAAGCTTTGCATGTTGGTGCTCTGTTTTTTGTTCCATGTGGAAGTGCAATGAAGGTCTTGGAAATGGCGTCCAATGGATTTGTTTATTATTATTATTATTATTTATTTGTTACTTATTATTTATTGGTGAATTCCATGAATGCATGTATGAAGATCTGATTCTTGGTGGGTTGCAGTCTTGTAGACAATGAACAGTAGATTTTATTAGCTGTAACAAAATTATTTATTTATTTATTTTTATAATATTTGTTGCTTTTATTTCATGTTTGGACTAAGATTCCGGTGGAAATAATAATTTTTTAATAGTAACTAAGAATGCACGCATAAATGGGAAATATCACACCGTTGTCCAGTGAGTGAGAGAGAAGAGGATCCGTTTAATACCCAAAATTTTATGAGACAGCTATTATTATTATTATTATTATTATTTGTTTGATTTATAAATAAAAGTGTGTTTGATTTACAAATAGAATGAGAGTACAGTATAAATTATTAAATAGGTATAGCACAATTTTTTAATTTTATTGTACCGTCAAAATTAAAGTACAAAAATTTTATCTGAATATAAGACAACTTAATAACAAAATTGTCCATATCTAAAATTTAATTTATTTATTTATTTATTTATTTGTTTGTTTTTTAGAATTAAGATTTTAATGAAAGTTTGTTTATTGTGGATTGAATGTTTTTAAAATTATGTTGTGTTCGGATCTAGTTAATTTTTTAACTTAATGCTATGTTGTTAACCCTTATAGAATTTGATTAGATTTTTATAAAATATTGTTGTAATTTTTTTTATTATAAAACAAATATAGAATTATAAAAAAAAAATATTATTGTAATTTTACTATTTTGGCTTCCATGCTTATGTAAATCAAACACTAAACAATACAACAAAATTTTGTATTGTCCAATGAAAAATCAAACATAGAACAACGCAAGCATTTCTGATGTACTTTAATTATCCGTATTGTATTGCTTGTGTTGTTCTCTTTAACGAATCAAATGGATACTAAGAGTTCAAAACCTTCACGATAATATTATTTATGCAATGTACATTTCGATTATATGTGTGGATGACTTTGTGGTATAAACAGTAGTTTCACCCCTTCAAATTGCAGCACAATAAGATTTTCTTAGTAGATCAATAAGCTAACGGTGCATCTCCATATATAAATTGTAATTATTACTTTTTTTCTTGAGATATTCAACATGGCAAGCTTGAAATATAATGAACACTACAAATAAACTTATAAATACAAAAATTATACATATATATATATATATATTGTTCATTCCATTAACTCAAAAATGTCACTCCACACTTGAGCTCTTGTAATTAAATAGGACTGTCAATATTATCATCATCACGTTTTTTTTTAACAAAAAAATATTTTTTAGCCACTGTTTATCATGGATATTATGTACTTTATTTATTTATTTATTAATACAATTTTATAAAAATTAAGTAAATCACGTAAAATACTAAAATTTGTTTTATAAGTGTATTTTTTAAATATTGGTTTTGTAGGAATTTTTTTATGAGTTAATTTAATTGCAATTTTTTTGACTGAAATTTATTACTTTTTTATTTAATAACAAGTATTTATTAGTATAAAAGCGCTTCTAAAAATGTTAACTTTTATACATACATATGTGTATATATATATATATAGCATATGACAACACACCAACCAAACCAGGCTCAAGATATTGAACATCAATGGTCTAGTATCTCTGATGAATAATAAGTTTATAACTTAATTCAATGCCTTGTCTCTTAATCTAGCTCATTTATTATCAAACACTGTGTGAAACCACAGACAAAGAGTTGTTATCCATCAATGAAATACTGTTTTCCATAATATTAACGTCAAATTGAAAATAAAAATAATAACAATAATAAAAAGAAACTTGTGAATCTGAAAATTGGAGTACATGTCTCACTAATTAAGGTAGTTGAAGTGGGTCTAAGACATAGAGGATCTGTTTAACATGAATTGCAACAAGCCATGAGTTTCATTAATTTTGGCCTGCCCCTTTTATCATCAAGCCAATGAAACAAAATATCAATTTTATTTTAAGTATTTTAATTTTTTTTACAAAAGCAACTAGCATCACTCCATTAAGGGATTGTCAAGAGGTAGATAAGTATGGTGACTTATTGACCACCTAAGAATTTAATTAACCCAGGCAGATATCACATGGGGCTAGGGGCGCAATCGATCGAGTTCAACCCGAGCAACAAGCTACTCGAGCTCGAGCTCAGTTAAAAACTCACTGCTTGATACTCGGTTCGAACTAGATCGAGTTTTGTTTTTGTAACTCGAGCTCGACTGATACATAAATCGAGCTACTTAAGCTCAATAAAGGCTAATAATAGTAAACTTGGTTTAATCAAAGATAATTTTATACTCGATCTCGATCTCCTCGAACTCAATTATATATATAAAAAAACTAATATATAACATATATACACACAAATACAACTATTAAATTAAGCTCACAAGCACTCGAGTCAAGTATTAAAATGCTTAAACTCGACTCGCTTGACTCGACAATAAGAGAGTCGAATTCGAGCTTTTTCTGAATCCAATTTGCGTAGTTTGTGAATAGTAGTGCATCATTTACACAATACACCCCTACATAGGGTGATGAAAGTCATGTCACATGCATATCTAGAAGATATTAGGAACCAAACAGAGTTACTAAATCCTGTTACCATGTAACCCTGGAAAAAAGAGATACAATGCTGCCTATAGAAGATTCACTGGACCCATTTGAATAAAAATCTTGAATAATACTGAGTTCGGGAACAATGATAAACAGTACTGTATTGGTGCATCCACAATACTTCAACGTAAGGTTTCTGCGCCTTGTGCATCATTGCTTTGTAAGCATTCCACTGGCCTACCAGTGGCTTATTTTTTATTTTATGTTTCTTAGACGAGATAAATAATATCAAATAATCCTTAATAAAGAATTAATTAATTCATTAATTTTTTAAGGAATTCAAAAAATTAGACTTAGATATTTGGGCTTATTGGGCCGGTTGGGAAATGCGGATACAGGCTTATGTTATCGGGTCGGATTTGGATTCTTATCGGGTTTCGGGTTATAAAGTCTTATTGGTTGCTTGCGAGCCAAGCACAAATCGCATGTGGTTTCGTTCCTGGTTACCCGTTATTCGAAACCCGCTAAAAAAGCCCGAGAAAACCCTAGCACGGCTTGCTGGTGGCCGGAGCACGGCCATGGCTTCCCGCCCCGTCGCCGACGAGGACCCCGACGAGCTCCTCTGCTCGGAGATCGAACAGACCTCCCTCTCCGAATCGCTATCTCTTCTGCCATCCTTTCTAGGTCGGCCTTTGAATGGGGAGCTTCATTTTGAGCGGGCTTGGGCGCATTGGTTGAGGCTGGGAGCGCCGAAGTTCATCGTTGCGCCGATGGTGGATAACTCCGAGCTGCCTTTCAGGATGCTTTGCCGGAAGTATGGTGCGCAGGCTGCCTATACTCCGATGCTTCATTCGCGGATTTTTTCGGAGAATGAGAAGTATCGGAAGATGGAATTCACTACTTGCAAGGTAGCATGGCTTATTAGTTAATGTGATTTTTATGTTCTCAGCTGTGAATTTGCCTTATTTGTCATGCATTTTGTGTATGAAAATTGACAATTTTAGTGTTTGTGTTTGTATTTGTGTAATTTGACTTGCGAGGAAGATCATCTTGAAGGAGTAGGACGGATGATAGTTTGTAATTTAGCTTTTAGGTTATGGGAACTTGTCTGAATTATTTTGTTTGTGGGTGTAGTTAGACTTATGAGGATCATTATTTTGGAAAATTGTGATAAGGACAGATGAAATGTGAGAGAATGCAGACAAAAAAAATATTGCATTATGTGTGTTTTTGCATTATTGTCATCATAAAGCTGAACCTGTTGACAAGATACATGGTACTTAATAGACAAGGGAATATGGAGTTCGGCCTTCGTCATAATTATTTAGGTTAGGTTTTCATGTCAAGTTTAATACTATGATTGTTAAATTCAGTGTGGTTTAAGGCTTGCATCATGTGACTGAAAATCTGAAGTTTCCTGAGTCATATCTGTTGGGTTTATGTTTAAAAATGTTGTTTTGAAGAAAATCAGAGCCAAGCAATGCATGTGAAAATGAAATTCTAATATTTCCATCGCCTGTATGTTCTGCTATTGTAATGCTTTAGATAATTTATGGAGTTATTCTAGTTGTTGCGTACAATACTTAAATGTTAAACTAGGGTCGGAACTTATTGTGAAGAAGATTGTGCATTATTATGTAATGATTGTCCATTATGAAAATTTTGGCTGTGATAGAAAGCTACTCATGATTATCCTCGTGGTGAATTTTATTGTTTAGAAGATTGTTGTATTGTGCAATTCCGATTCTTGTTTGAGCAATAGATAGATATGCTATTGTGAAGATTGTTGTTAAGAAGCCAGAAACTTTTGATATTGTGTTTTACCTCAGTTGCCTGAAACTTTGAAGGGCCCTATTATGACACCTATGTGACTTACATGCGGCAATATATATATATATATATGTTTTGCTTTGTGATACTTGGTTCATATCAAGTTATTTTTGTTTTTTTTCTTTATTGTGTGATTGTTACCCAAGCTAATTTCCACCTTACCCATCATGAATGTTCTGTACTTTTGTGTGCAAAATGTGATTTCTTCTTGCCAAGACTTATACAGTGTCATGTTTATTTCCATCTTCAATGAACTTACGTGATGGTTTGTCTCATGATTCAAGCAGGAGGATCGCCCACTTTTTGTCCAATTTTGTGCAAATGACCCTGAAGTTTTGCTTGAAGCTGCTCGATTTGTGGAGCCATATTGTGACTATGTCGATTTAAATTTGGGGTAACTTCTCTTTTTTCACTAATCATTTCTTTTGTACACTGTTATAAATACATGTTGTGCAAGAAAAAATCTGTCATTTAATAATAAAAATGTATAATGTGTAGGACTTTCAGTAATTATAGTGGTTTTGAGCCGACTTCCTCTTTGCTACAAACTTATGATTTCAATGTTTTAGTAGGTTTCTGAGTTGTCCTTTAGTGACCTTCTTTTATCAGTTGATCTCAATTATCTTGATGAATCCTAGCAAAATCATAAACCACTATACTCTTTTCTTTGAAGCCCTGAGACTCCATGTTAATCACATAGGCACAAGCATCATCAGCATGAACCAATAACAAGTTGCTGCCTGTCTTGTATTTACATTATCATGGTGTTCATCAGTTCCATGACAATGCAGCTGCCCACAGCGTATTGCCAGACGGGGAAATTATGGAGCTTTCTTAATGGATAACCTTCCTCTAATTAAGTCGCTTGTTGAGAAACTTGCCTCCAACCTTCAAGTTCCTGTTTCGTGTAAAATTCGGGTTTTCCCAAGTCTAGAAAAGACTATATCATATGCACGGATGCTTGAGGAAGCTGGTTGCTCTCTCTTAGCGGTTCATGGCCGTACTAGAGATGAGAAGGATGGGAAAAAATTTCGAGCCGACTGGGATGCTATAAAAGCTGTGAAAGGTGCTTTAAGAATTCCTGTCCTAGCAAATGGAAATATACGCCATGCAGAAGATGTTCATAGCTGTCTGGAGCACACAGGTGCTGAAGGTGTGCTTTCAGCTGAATCTCTTCTCGAGAATCCAGCACTCTTTGCTGGTTTTCGGACTGCTGAATGGAGAGAAGATGATGACCATACAAATAATTATGAGGGAATTGGACCAGACCTACCTTGTGGATGAATACCTGAAGTTCTGTGAGCAGTATCCAGTGCCATGGAGGATGATTCGTTCTCATGTGCACAAAATGTTGGGCGACTGGTTTCGTGTTCAGCCACATGTGAGAGAAGAACTCAACAAGCAGTCAAAACTATCCTTTGAATGGCTCCATGAAATGGTTGATAGACTTAGAGAACATGGTGAAAAGATTCCACTTTATCAAGTAGAAGGAACTGGCACCAAGATACTTACAGCAAATGGCTTTGTTGCCTCATCCTGATTTTCAAGTTTTGTGAGAACAGGTGTGTCCTCTGCCAACTAATCTTGTTTTGTTGATGTATGATTATTTTTGTGCAGCATGTAGAGTGAACCTACAATTGACTGTGTAAAAGATATTAGTCTAAAGTTTGTTTGTATTTCTCGAGGCAGGTGATGGTAAATATTTTGCAACTGGAGGCTCGTTGAAGTGGAAAAGTATTAAGTAGCTAATTGATTCATTGGTGGTACTGTATTATTTACTTGCAAGCAGTTTTGCCTTGATACATGAATTCTATTGTCTTCCTTTGTGGTGAAGGAGAACCATTAACACATTCTATCTGGATACCGAGGAATACTCTCTGTGAACCTCATACTCCAGGTGATAAGTGTAGCACAGGGACTTGGTGAGAAAGGTGAGTTCTTTTACTCATTCCATTGTTTGGACATTCAGATCTTTTGTGTACTATGGCGGTATAAAATTGGTCTACAAGGACCCCTGCAAGATACAAATCATCTTGAGTTGTTATTTATTTGTGTTGGACAATACCCATTTGAAGCGCAAGCTATAAATTTTTATACTTATTAAACTTGAAAGTCACTTGATAATTATTCAAATTATTGTTGTTATCTTTGAAAGCTTTATTGGGAATGAAGATGCATCAGTGTTTTTTTTCCCCTACTCTTCTTATTCATGATCTTACTTCCTAGATAAACGAGCTGAACTTCTTAGGGAAAGCTTCTTGTTAATTTATTTTTAATCATTATTTTCTCCAGGACTAATATGTTTTATGGTCATTTAAATATTTACTATTTTCTCAAAAGTGTGTGACAAGAATTGGTTTATTTGTTGTCTGGAAAATGATAACTGTTAGGTCTGATGATCATAAAATTCATAGTACATTTCATCTTCAATTCTGGTCGGCAAAACCATAAATGCGTTAGAGTAGTCCTAAAATTTTTATATTTGGGTTTACTTCACCTAAAATAAATATAAAAAAATTAATGGTGGTGAACAGAGATATCTAACCAAAAACACTCATTCAAATTCATACTCTTTATTATATATAGGCTTTTGAAACAATATTATCTAACAAAACATTATAGGGAGAGAAGAACCCTGGATCCTCCTGTTTTGTTTCTATTATCTTGTGAAAAGTGGAAAACCATAGATCCTCCTCGTTGACTTTCAGGGAAGTCCACGCTGACATGGTGGCAGTGGGTCCCCACACAACCCCGGATTCCCCTGAAAATTCTCCGCCGGAATCTTCGCCTTGTGCATCGGAATTTCTCCTTCGAGCATGTTGTCAGACACATCAAACTCCTCCAGTTTAGCAATGTCCAGCACTCCCTCCGGTATCCGGTCAGTCAACCCATTCCTGGCCATGGTCACAGCTCGGAGCTTCTCCATCTTTACCATTGACTCCGGAATGCTCCCTCCCAACTGGTTGTCCGCCAAACCCAGAAACTCCACAGTCCCCATCACCGGCAAGAATCCGATGTCCTCGTCAATGCCTCCGGTGAACTGGTTCGACGAAAGGTCCAAGTAGGTATACTGAATTATGTCTCCTATGGATATACCTGCACGCCTGGCCAGCACCGGCCGGAGTTCTCCGGAGAAGGCATTGCCATGGAGGTCTAATTGCGTGAGAGCGGCAAGTTTCATGAACTCTTCCGGGATTGGAGAGTGGAAACCATTGTTAGAGAGGTTCAAGAAGGAGAGCCCAGACAACTCACCGATCCAGTGAGGTAGTTCTCCGGTGAGCTCGTTGCTTGATAAGTCCAGTGAGTCTATGACTGAGCCTTGCGGGGATTGTAGCTTATCTGGAAACTGGCCTGTGATGCCGGTGCCGGCGAGCATTAGACTTGTGATTTGCATGCTGAAGAGCCAGTCCGGCAGGATACCAAGCTGGAGAGGGTTGAAGGAGAGGTGGAGTTGTTGGAGGTTCTTGAGCTTGCCAAGACTGGGAGAGATCGGTCCGGTGAGCTTGTTTCTTGATAAATCTAAGTTTTGAAGGTCTGCAAGATCGCCAAAGCTCCAAGGAATTCCGCCGGTCAATTGGTTGTCAGAGAGGTAGATGTCAACGAGTTTGGTGAGATTTCCGAGAGAAGAAGGGAGCTCTCCCTCGAGCTTGTTGTTTGAACAATAAATTTGTAGGAGTTTTTTAAGCTCTCCAATGGATGCCGGAATCTCTCCGGTGATCTGGTTGTTGTACAATATGATGTATTGAAGTGAAGTCATACCGGAAATAGTAGAAGGGATGCTACCAGTAAGCTTGTTATCACGCAAGTTGATAGAGTAGAGCTTGACCATCCGGCCAATACTCGCTGGAATTGCGCCGGTGATTTGGTTCTGGGAGAGGTCAAACTCCACGAGCTTCTCAAGGTTTCCAATGCTCATGGGAATTTCACCGGAGATGTTGTTTCTTTGAATAAGGAGTGTCTGGAGAGAGGTAAGGTGGCCGATGGAGCTGGGAATGACGCCGGAGAGTTGGTTTTCATAGAGGGTTAGATAAGTCATGGGAGAGAATGGTGGGAAGAGTGAGGGAGGGATCTCGCCGGAAAGGTGGTTGGAGTTGAGGCGGAGGATTTGGAGACGTTTGAGATTGCTAAAAGTTTTGGGGATGGGTCCGGTGAGTTCGTTGGAGTAGAGGTTGAGGAAGGTGAGATTGGAAAGGTTGCCGAGGGACGGAGGAATCTCACCGGAGAGTTGCTTGAGGCCTCCAAGATCGAGGTTGATTAGGGAAGTGAGGTTGCCAATGGCCGGCGAGATAGTGCCAACCATGAAGCTGTCAAAGATGGTGTCGTTGGCGTCGAAGACACCAGGCAAAGAGATATTGACGACGCGGCCGGTGGCGATGTCACAAGAGATTCCGTTCCATGCCGAGCAGCAGTCGGTGCTGGCATTCCAGTTTGAGAGGTGGCCGATGTGATCGTTGGTGATGCCGGCCTTGAATGCCAACAGCGCCGCCTTGTCGCCGGAGTCACAGGTGGTGACTGCGGCCGAGATAGTGATAATGCATTGGAGGTTTAAGGCTAGTAATAACCAGAAAGAACTCTTTTTCATGTTTGAAGTATTCATTGGTGGGAAAAAAACATAACACATTTTAGAAAATGAGGTGTTTATTTATAATGAACTTTAGTAATTTATTTTTATTTTTATCTTTTCTAGTATTTAAATCTATTGTGATTCATGTAATCAATGAGAAATTTCATCAAATCCGGAATTTCCAAATTGTCTCATTGGTATTACCATGTATCATAATTTCTAAGTATTAGTGTAAATATCAAATCTAAATTTACCTTTTGTTACAATATGAAATATAGAATTTTTTTCTTATCTTACTTAACGGGGAAAGATTTTAGGCTTATAATTTGTAAATTGGAATAATAAGGAGGTATATGGTGTCAAAATGTTCTTTGTTGGTTGTTTCTAATTAATAAACCATTAGTTATTTTTAAAAATAATTAAAAAGGTGCAATGAAGTTGAGAAGATAATGAGAGAAATTTATTGGCATGGTATAATAAAATATCATCATGGCTTGGGCACTAGTGAATGATCCTCCCTTTGACTTTGTCATTAAGTTTAATTATTTGTAGGCTTATGAAATTTGTAAAAAAACAAAAAAAATTATAGTAAATTAATTGTTTTTAACGTCAACAAATCATGCCAAACACATTCATTTTTTAATTAAATTTATTATTATATATTTTAACTCAAAAGTGAAGGGTTATAATTCTATAGTATAAAGTGGTATTGTGTCTTATGTTGTGGTTGAAGACTAGAAAAATTATTTATAAAAAATCTAAAAAAATTATTTAAAACATAAGTATAAGATATTGCCATAACTTTTTTTTATATCAATTTAAAATACAATTTAATAAAATAAAACCATAAAAATCTCAAAATAATATTCATAAATTCAATCAAATGATATATGTTCTTAAATAATGTCCATAAAATCAAAACATTGCATATTCACCCCTCATTTATTGACTTAAAAATCAATTATATTTTACAATTAATAACTATAAATGTGGAAAATCCATCATAATTATTATTAATTACTATTTTCATAAAAATAAATACTACCCCCTTTTAATTACTCTAATTTTCAAATAAAACAAATCCTAACAAGCATTCCCACCAAATTTCAAACATCACAATGGATAGTCTCTACTGTTGCATTCTAACATTCATCCTCTGCTACACCACCACAAGCTCCGCCACAACCACCTGCAACTCCGGTGACAAGGCGGCGCTGTTGTCATTCAAGGCCGGCATCACCGATGACCCTTCCGGCCTCCTCTCTAATTGGAATTCCAATACCAACTGCTGTTCCGACTGGGCCGGAGTCACCTGTGACTTCACAACCGGCCGGGTTGTCAATCTCTCTCGGCCGGGGCTCTACTCCGGCAGTGACATTACCGACACCTCAATGTCCGGCACCATCTCCCCTGCTCTCGGCAGCCTTACCGCCCTCCGTGTCCTCGACCTCAGCGACCTCAAGCAACTCTCCGGCGAGATTCCTCCGTCTCTTGGCCGCCTTTCCAATCTCACCGTCCTCTTACTCTACTCCAACAACCTCACCGGACCTATTCCTCAAACTCTTAGCAATCTCAAACACCTCCAAAGACTCTTTCTTGACTCCAACCACCTCTCCGGCGAGATCCCTTCCTCACTCTTCACATCATTTTCGCCGATGACTGACCTGACTCTCTACCAAAATCAACTCTCCGGCGTCATACCAAACTCCATCGGCCACCTCACCAATCTCCAAAGACTCGACATTCACAGCAACAACATCTCTGGTTCTATTCCAAACAGCATCGGCAGCCTTCAACAACTTACATACCTTGACTTCTCTGACAACCAAATCTCTGGTGGTATTCCGGCGAGCATTGGCCGGCTTGTCAATCTTAGCTTACTCTATCTGAATGACAACCATCTCATTGGTAACATTCCTTCTTCTATTTCCGGTTTGGCCTCACTTCAGTTCTTCAGATTGTTCAACAACCATCTCACCGGAGAGATTCCTTCGTCCATTGGAGAGCTCAAACAACTACAACATCTTAACTTCGCTAACAACAAGCTCAACGGAGAGCTTCTTTCTTCTCTCAGTGGTCTCACCGAACTCAACAACATATACTTCTCCGGCAACCAATTCACCGGCCAGATTCCTTCAAGTTTCGGTGATCTTTCAAGCCTTCAAACATTAGATTTATCAAGTAACAAACTCTCCGGCCCACTCCCTCTCAATCTCACCAAGCTCAAGAATCTCCAAGAGCTCAACCTCTCATTCAACCCTCTCCGGCTGGTCACCATCCCGGACTGGCTCATCGACATGAAACTCTTCAAACTAATGCTCGCCGGCACCGGCATCAAAGGCCAGCTACCAGTGAAGCTATTATCCACAGCCTCATCCACATCATCACTAGACTTATCAAGCAACGAGCTCACCGGAGAACTACCTCACTGGATCGGTGAGATGTCTGGGCTCTCCTTCTTGAACCTCTCCAACAATGGCTTCCATTCTCGCATCCCCGAAGAGTTCAAAAACCTCACCTTGCTCATGGACTTGGACCTCCACAGCAACGCCTTCTCCGGCGAGCTCCGTCCAGTGTTGGCTAAGAGTACAAGTGACCCACTGGGACACTACAACTCACTAGACCTTTCTTGCAACCAGTTCACCGGAGGCATCGACGAGGACATCGGAGAGTTACCGGCGATGGACACGTTGGAGAGTCTAGTGCTGTCGGACAACCCATTGGGTGGGAATATTCCGGCGACGTTGAGGAAACTGGAGAACCTCAGGGTGATGGCCATGGCGAAGAATGGATTGATCGGTGGGATACCGGAAGGAGTGCTGGACATTGCCGGCTTGACGGAGTTTGACGTCTCTGACAACCGGCTCGCCGGAGAGATTCCGGCGCATAAGGCGAGGGTCCCGGCGGCGGGGTTTAGAGGGAACCCAGGGTTGTGTGGGGACCCACTGCCGCCTTGTCAACGTAGACTTTTTGTAAAAGTCAAACGTTGATTTTTTGCTTTTTTATTGGGTTTGTTGTTTTCTTGCTCCTTAAGTTGATCTCATTGAGCCCATTGCTCTTTTAAGAAAGAAAAAATAAAAAGAAAAAACAAAGCAAAAGAAAAAAGAAAAAGAAAAAAAGAAAAAGAAAAAAAAAAGAATTTGTTTTTTCCAAGATGTTTCATAAGAAATATTATATTAAATTTTTTTATAGAAAAATAAAGATTGTGTATGGGTCTCATGACAAATTGCACAAGAGTGCTACAATTTAAAATCTTACTAGGCAGTATTGTTCACACATATAATATTATATAACAATACTATTTACTAGTTCTAATGCGGGTCTTTTAGGAGAAAATTAGTGTTTTTTCTTAATCAAGGTTACATGGCAGTAAAGATTTATTTTAAAAAGATCGTTAAACTATAATAATTAGTGCATCTCATATTTACTTATTCTTTTAACAACTCGTGTTGTCATTGTTAAAAAAATAAAATAATAATAATAATAATAATTTAAGTAATAGTTTGTATTCAGATTGATTAAATTTGTTTTTTTCGTTAGAGTTTATAGATGATCTATTTGCTTATTATCTAATATTTATATAAATGTTTACTCGCAAATTTTAGGTGAAGCAAACTCAAAACTGAAAATTTTAGGGGCATTGTTATTTATTTATGTTTAATTGGTGGATGTAGGCCAATGGGCATGGTTTGATTCAAACTCAAAAATGAGTTTCTAATTCTTTATATTTTTGCTTTAATAATTGAAAGTTTAGTAGTTGATTTATTCAAACAATGATTTAATGATTTATTCAGAATTAATTTCTATCGTACAATTTTGGAGAAGAACAGTGCACGAGTCCCACATAAAACTCAGTATGTATTTTGATGGAATTATATATATATATATATGCGCAAAATGACTATTTATACACAGATGAATAAAATAAAATGAGGCTGAGAACAAAAAATAAGAAGAGGACATGCTGGCAGTACATTGTGCAATGAAGCTTCATCAAAGCTTCACATAATTGAGCGTGGTCCTCTCTTTCGGCTTTTGTGAAGCATTATACATTAAATATATATATATATAATTTTTCACAAAAAAAAATCACAGATATATTATTATAATTTATTAAGATAAAAACCAGTACAAAATAACAAAAAAGAAATGCAAAAGGATATCCAAACAGGAAAGTTCACAAAGTCTCATATTTGTTATATCTCTCAACTCTCAAGTGATGATAGCTCAAGGTGGGTGGATCAAGATCAAGGTTGAGTTTATTAATGTTTTTGTTGAATAGCATTTAAAATTGCTCAGGAGTTTTTTAAACTGTTTACCAACCCCACGTTGTACAGCTCTCATGTTCACAGCATTTCTTTCTTTAGACCAGTCAAATGCAGAGACTACTGACTGACACATATGATTTCGTCACAACTCATTTAACTGTGTTTTTCATAATTTGCTCAGTCACCATCTGCTCTTGTTTCCCATATATATATATATATTTATTATTAATATAAGTGGTAGATATTTTAATTATTTAAATCTTTATGAGAAATGTCGATCACAGTAAAACTCTTAATCTTTATTCTTCTTGATAACTTTAACAAAACTTTTTTTAATTTTTTAAGTGCAAAAATCTTAAACCAAATGAGCAGTCTGTGTTATCAGACAGTGTTTTTTACCAGCCCAATTGTCATTTATTTTTTTGGTTTTATATATTTTTATATTATATACTTTATTTTTGCTGAGAGAACTTCTTTTTGTATTTTTTTTTTTTTTTTTAATAAATCTGTAGTTTATCAATATTTATTAAAAAATTTAAATTAAAAACCATATCTCTCTTTAAAAAAAAGTATATTGCTACATGACTAGTGCTCTAGTTTAAATCCCAAGACTCTTTAGAAATTGTTGGATTAAAAATAAAAATAAAAATAATAATCAAACTCAAATTTCAAATTGTTCCTTTCTATAAATGTTTAAAATAACATATCTTGGAAGAACCAAAGATGCTTCTATTTTGTTTCCACCAACCTCTACCTCTACCTCTACCTCTGACTCCATAAAAGTTAAAAATTCCTATTTTTTGACTCTTTCTTATCCAAAAACCCAAATAACAAACACACACAACAACACACAAAAAACAAACATAAATAAATAAATAAATAAAAAAAGAAAAGAAAAAATCTTCTCCGATTTTCAAGGAACTTCACGGCGACACGGCGGCAGTGGATTCCCACATAACCCAGGGTTGCCTCTAAACCCGGCCGCCGGAACCCTCGCCGTATGCGCCGGAATCTCTCCGGTGAGCCGGTTGTCAGGGACGTCAAACTCCGTCAAACTGGCAATGTCCAGCACTCCGGCCGGTACACCACCGGTCAAACCATTCTTCGCCAAGGCCACCACCCTGAGGTTCTCCAGTTTCCTCAACGTCGCCGGAATATTCCCACCCAATGGGTTGTCCGACAGCACTAGACTCTCCAACGTGTCCATCGCCGGTAACTCTCCGATGTCCTCGTCGATACCTCCGGTGAATTGGTTGCAAGAAAGGTCTAGTGAGTTGTAGTGTCCCAGTGGGTCACTTGTACTCTTAGCCAACACTGGACGGAGCTCGCCGGAGAAGGCGTTGCTGTGGAGGTCCAAGTCCATGAGCAAGGTGAGGTTTTTGAACTCTTCGGGGATGCGAGAATGGAAGCCATTGTTAGAGAGGTTCAAGAAGGAGAGCCCAGACATCTCACCGATCCAGTGAGGTAGTTCTCCGGTGAGCTCGTTGCTTGATAAGTCTAGTGATGATGTGGATGAGGCTGTGGATAATAGCTTCACTGGAAGCTGGCCTTTGATGCCGGTTCCGGCGAGCATTAGCTTGAAGAGTTTCATGTCGATGAGCCAGTCCGGGATGGTGACCAGCCGGAGAGGATTGAATGAGAGGTAGAGTTCTTGGAGGTTCTTGAGCTTGGTGAGACTGCGAGGGAGTGGGCCGGAGAGCTTGTTATTTGATAAATCTAATGTTTGAAGGCTTGAAAGATCACCGATGCTTGAAGGAATCCGGCCGGTGAACTGGTTGCCGGAGAGGTAGATCTCGGTGAGGCTGGTGAGACCTCCAAGAGAAGAAGGGAGCTTTCCGTTGAGCTTGTTGTTCTCAAAGGTAACACGTTGGAGTTGCTGGAGCTCTCCAATGGACGCCGGAATCTCTCCGGTGAGCTGGTTGTTGGACAATCTGAAGAACTGAAGTGAGGCCAAACCGGAAATAGAAGAAGGAATGTTACCATTGAGAAAGTTGTCATTCAGATAGAGTAAGCCAAGATTAACAAGCCGGCCAATGCTGGCCGGAAGAACACCGGAGATTTGGTTCTCGGAGAAGTCAAGGTAAGTGAGTTGTTGAAGGTTGCCGATGCTGTTTGGAATAGAACCAGAGAAGTTGTTGCTATGAATATCAAGTCTCTTGAGAGCGGTGAGGTGGCCGATGGAGTTTGGTATGACGCCGGAGAGTTGATTTTGATTGAGTGTCAGGTCAGTCATCGGAGAAGATGGTGTGAAGAGTGAGAAAGGGATCTCGCCGGAGAGTTGGTTGGAATCAAGGAGGAGTCTTTGGAGGTGTTTGAGATTTCTAAGAGTATGAGGAATAGGTCCAGTGAGGTTGTTGGAGAAGAGGAAGAGGACGGTGAGTTTGGAAAGGTGGCCAAGAGACGGAGGAATCTGGCCGGAGAGTTGTTTGAGGGAGCTGAGGTCAAGGACACGGAGGGCAGTAAGGCGGCCGAGAGCAGGGGAGATGGTGCCGGCCATGGAGGTGTCAATGATAGAATCAGGGCCGGAGGAGAGGCCCGGGCGAGAGAGGTTGACGACCCTGCCGGTTGTGAAATGGCAGGAGACTCCATCCCAATTAGAGCAGCAGTTGGTAGTGGAGTTCCAAGTAGAGAGAAGGCCGGAAGGATCATCGGTAATGCCGGCCTTGAATGCCAAGAGTGCAGCCTTGTCGCCGGAATGGCAGGTGGTTGTTGCGGCGGAGAATGTGGTGGTGTAGTAGAGGATAATGAAGGTTAGTAGATAATAGTGGAGACTCTTCTTGATCTTGGTTGAACAATCCATTGAGATGGATGGAATTTTGGTATTGAGTGTGTTTGTGTGTTTGGGTGTTTGGGGTTTGCATGTATGTAATACAATTTATAGACTGGAGGGGTGGAATGAGAAAGGTCAAAGGAAAGATGGCTTGGCCGTGTTGAGTTTGATTTTGATCAAAGATGATGGCTTGGGTTTGGTTTTGAACAGTGATGTTGATTTTTTCAAAGGGTCAGCTCTTTTTTGAAACTATAAATTCATGCCTTATTTTTTAGGAAAACTAATTATGGAGAAGGGAGGAAAAACAGATTTGAAATTTTGAAGAGATTATTCCTTTTCATTGTCTTTATGGGCATGATGTTTTCCAGGCTGGGTGGCACACCACTCAGAAATAATGGGAGACTTGAGAATGAGGAATTTTTCCATATAAAATATTTAAATACCTCCAGATGGGGAAGCCAAATTTATCAGCAGGAAATTAAGTTGCAAAACAATGGGCTACTGAAAAAAATTTAAAAAAAAAATCAAAACATAATTTATTGGCTTTTTATTGTTTAAGAGATATTAAGTTCAAAATCTTTCAAACATAATGTAAAAAAAATACTAATTACCGAAACTGACTTCAACCGTAATGTTGTGATTTATCCACCATTATAATAATGGGGAAGAGCCAAGAGACACCCATTACTAAAACTTACAAAATGGCATTTAAATTATATCCATGTTTAAACCTGACAGTAGCTTGGTGATGAAGAGAGAGAGAGAATTCAGATAAATAAGTATTGAATTAATTACACATTAATAAAGTATTTCATAGTACAAAAGACGCCGAATTGGAAACAAAAGGCAGAGCCAGGAAGGGAAATAAATCTCACATTTGCAAATATTAGGTTGGGCTGGAGACTTAATTAACTGAAGCAATGTTTAATATGAATGACACTAATAAAAAATACAATATACATTTTCCATTATCAGAATAAATATGTAGAGCTCCAGAAACAAAAAATAATGGGTTCCTTATATGGAACAACTAAACCATGCTATAGAAAGAACTCACCAGATTCTCATTACTGAAGGCATCTGATCAGGATGAAGCTGCATATTTTTCGGGCCGCCATTCGGTTTTCTCCGCGCAAAGTATCCCTTCTTGATTTTTCGAGAAGGTTAATCGGATCTCCCAGTGCATAGATTTCAGTACATTCTCTATTTCACTTGCAATGCCAGTCTCGTCACGAACAATAAGTTTTCCACCCGGTCTAACTATTCGATCAATCTCAGCCATCACCGGCACAATATTGCACCTAAAAGTTCAGTACATGTTTTGACAGTATTAAAGGGAAATCAGATGAAGAATGGAGGATAAACTGAATGTACAAGCAAATATACCTTTCTTTTAACTGTGAAAATAGATGATCAGCATGCAGGAGGTCATAGGTTCTGGGGTATGTGCTGAATGATTCACACCAGTCATGGTAAATACCGAGGAGACCGCGTTCATAAATGATTGGCAATGTGTCAGGAGCATCAATGTTCACTACATTCATGACCCACAAATTCAAATCTTTTAGAGCAGCAGCAAACCTGAAATAGATTCACCATTTTCAGACCAATTTGCTGAATAGAAACATAAGTGTTTGTTATAAGATTTCACTAAAGAATTTCTTACCCTCCATAGACAGCTCTCATGTCCATAACATTTCTCACTTTAGACCAGTCAACACCAAGACCATTGAGATATGACTTTGTCACAACCCGTTTCCAGTGTTCATAATCTGATCTGAAATCATCAGGTGCTGGCCTTCCATAGACACCCACCTGAGAGTTGTTCAGCCAATAGGGGGCACTTGCTGCTCTCCGTGGCCATTGCTCTGGCCATTTTGATCCTCGTTCGGATGCATCAACAGGCACCCGATGCATGCAGGCCTTCAAGGGAATGTACCTGAAGAGTGAAGAGACGGTCATCAGTTAAGGCATCAGAGCCAATTAAATCACAGTCATAAGCAAACAACAATTTCTTATTCTAGAGTTGATGAATTTTGATACTTCAACTTGAGATTTTTCAATGATAATTTTCATCAATTAAATCTTAGATTACACTCTCCACAGAAAATCACATAAAACAACTTCTATTCCACTAAATTTATACAGGGATAACAAAAAGGCATATAAGATTCTGAATTAAAGGATGGTGTTGGCAAGCGTTGAATAACCAAATTTCCTCCAGTAGTTAGAAAAGAAAAAGGGGAATAATTTGGGAGAGTGCTTGAGGAATAATCAATAAGCATGTCAATGATAGACATAAATTTATCTCTATATGTAAAAATGGATGGGTAAAGATGCAGAAAACCAAATAGTTAATCAAAATTTTAAACCAATATTAACTTACCAAGCTGCATTTGGATCATCATCTTCATTGCACATGGGAGGGTTGTGATGTTTCCTGTTCTCATAACATTCATTAGAAACAGGTTTGCGGTAAATAGCAGCAGCAACACCGTTTAGTTTGTCTTTCTTGATAGTGACAAGATCCCAACACATCGATATAGTCAGAGAAGTCATAGCTGAGAAACAGGAGAATGAAAAGGTTCAGACCTACAAAAATGTATCTCAAAGTGAGAGATTTGTGATGGATAAATACACCAACCTTTCCAAATTTCAGCATCTTCTTTAAGTTTCTGATAGACGGGTGTGGCCGACCACACAAAATAACCACCAGGACGAAGAACACGGTTTAATTCTAAAAGAAGGGTGCCACCTACATTAACACAAACAACCTGCTCAGCACTAACATTTTGGGAAAGCATCAAAATATAATCTGAACAAAATATGAAATTCAGGATCAAATACCATCTGCATGCCATGGGACACGGCAGCGGGCACAGTGCACAAGGTCAAAAACCCTGCCTGGAAACTGCAAGCGTTGAGTACCCATCACAGCAGATATTGCTGGAATACCTCGCTCAAGAGCAAACTGAACTTGAGCTTCATGTTCATCTTTTGGAGCAAACGACATTGCAAGAACATTTCTCTCAAAAAGATAACCACCAAAACTGGCGACACCACATCCAACATCTAGTATGACTCTTGTACGTTTCCCCCAAGCAATATCATGCACAGACTGCAACAAAAGGAAAGAAAAAGAAGTCATGCTTCAATTTTACAAGAAAGACATGAAAAATTCTTGGTTAAAAAAGGTTTAACAACATTGCCATACAATGAAGTCCCATATGATAACCATATGGTGGAACCAAGCATTTGTGACACTAGCATAATATCTCATAAAGCTGTGACAATGATGTGCATACTACACAATGTCTATAATACACTCTAACTGCATGCCATAGATGTTTGATGCATCGCAGCCTCTTGATAATAATATGCAGACATCTCTCAGTCCAATTCCCTACCTTGTCAGCAATTCATTTGCATCCTTCATATATAACTTCCTCAATTGCAAATCAAAACCCCATTTTATGCATAACACTATACATAAAACAGATTTCACAGCTTGTCAATTAGTTGTGAATTATTCAAACAATTTATCTACAAACCAATATATTTCCACTTAATAAAACATCAACGACAATCCTAGTAAACTAAGGCAGATTGTATTCACCTGTTGAATAAAATCAATGTAATGCAGAGCCCCATGAATGAACTGCGTTCCACCTCCTGGAAAAGTAAGGTACTCTCCTGCAACTTTCACCCAATTCTGATGGCCCTTAACTTCCACAAGTTTTGTATGAGGAATATTATTGTACCATATCTGCAAAAGTCGCAGCATAACTAATAAAAAAGAAGAGCTTCAATATTATCAACACCAAAGCTTACAATTCTCATTTCTCACCTTATCTCTGCTCTTAGGCCACTCGATGGGCCTTCTATATCCGTTCGGAAGGGGAACAAGGCAAGTCGGGGGCTCCTCGGGGCAATGTCGCTCCCGATGCTCATAATGCCTTAAACTATGAAGCTTCTTGATGACCTTTGTGTTGTCAAGGCAAGGGATGTAATCAGGACCAGCAGTGACATTGCAGAGCTCCCATTCATACCCTAATAAATTCTGAACATCTTCACTACCTTCATTGGATTGAGATTTCCCTTGTTCATCAGCTTCCTCTTCTTTGCGTCTCTCCTTCTCATTATCCGATTGGTCAGCTTGTGTTGCCCAAGGCCTCTTGTTCCCATCACTATCATTGGAGACCTCCAAACGATCCCCATCCGCAATAGACTCCCCGACATTGGGATCACTGAGCTGCTTCTCATCTCCCTCGTTCTGCTGCCGGGTTTCATCATTTGCCCCATTAGAGCTATTCTCCTCTACTTGCTGCTGCGATGCAGTATCATTCTCTCCAGAATCAGCTTGCTGTTCCTGCTGTTCCTGTTGTTCTTGTTGTTCTTGCTGCTGCTGCTCCTCGTTGTTGCCCTCTTGTTGTTCGGATTGAGCCTGGCTTCCATCATCCTGATTCCCATCCCCCTCCTCTTGCTGCTGCTGCTGTGATTGCTCTTGATTCTCACTTCCAGCCCCAACTTGCTCATCTTCTCGCTGCTGCTGCTGCTGCTGCTGCTGTGATTGCTCTTGATTCCCACTTTCATCCCCAGTTTGCTCCTCTTCTTGCTGCTGCTGCGAGCTCTGATCCTCCAGATCTACTTGCTTCCGGCTCTCCTCATCCACTCCACCATCCAAGTTAGGATTCTCTTTGCTCTCTTGCTGCTGGATCTCAACCTCCTGCTCCTCCTCCTCCTCTCTTTTCTGGCTGCTTCTCCTCCCTCTGCTGCTGCTCCTCTTGATGTTGCTGAGCTTTCATATCATCATCCTCTTCAGAGACCTGCTCAATAGCACCAACACCACCTTTGCCACCCATCCTCCTCCGCCAAGAGATGATCCTCAAAACGCGGTGGAGGATCCTTGAGAAATGAGCGCGAGGTAGAGAGCCTCGCAGCAGCAGTGGGCTGAGAGTGAGAAGTAGGAACAATGGATGACGACGCAAGCATCCAAACCCCAAGAACACAGAAGGCAACGAAGACCACCATGGATACAGTGGAGACATACGACGCCGGCGATCGCTTCCCTCTCGATCCCTTCCCATGAGTCCCCATCCTTCCTTCTTCTCCTTCTCCTTCTCCTTCTCCTTCAACTGATGAACCTTCTTATTATAACAAGAACGATCATCTCATGATGATGATGATGATGATGATGATGATGATGATGGGGATGATGTCGGTGAAGGTGATGGTGGTGATGGCGCGTGTTTTGAGATCCGAAATTCAAGAGGAGGAGGGAAAATGGATGGATGGGATGATGGTATGTGTGGACCATGCATGCGGGATCTGAGGAAGTGAGAGACTTACAAGGGTCTTTCAACTTTATTCCTAGATCTGGAAATGTGGGCCCCTTTTTCGCACTTCCTTTTAAATTCCAATTTTTTTTAATTCTCTTTTCTTTTTTATTTTGTCAAAAAAATTTATTATTATTTTTTATTTATATACTTTGTTTGTCGCTCAACTGTTTTTGTGGTGGATCAAGTGTGTGTGTGATTTTTTAAAGAAATTTATACAATTTAAAAATAATAATAATAATAATAATAAAATCAGAGTGCTTATAGTTTTGTTGTAATTTACCCTGGTGTGAAAATAAAAGATGTAAGAACTATGGGTCAGCAGTGACAACTATTAATTGTTAAAGTTCGAGCCTCTTATATTACAATTCACTTTCTCTTAGTACATTTGGTTTATTGTCGTAAGTCGAAATTACAGATAGAAAGTGAAAAATCTCTGCATTTCTATTTACATCACTGCTGTTTGGTTTGCTGTAATTTAAAATGCTACATTACTTTTAATTTGTTTGGTTTGATGTAAGTTAGAAGATATAGTACCATAGTAAATAGAAGGGGTGAGATTACCCCCAATAACTGTATTATTATTAATTATTTAATGCATTTTAAAAATAATTTAAACTAAAAATAATTAATTTAATTTAATTTAATTTAATTTTTAAATTAATTAAATGATTTAATAAAAGTATTTATTACATTTAAAAAAATAATAATCGAAACTCGAATAACTAAGCTCAAATAATAATAAGAAACATAAATAATGAAACACTAACTCTAAATAATTAATTTAATTCTCCCCATCTACTCTTAACACTAATGTAAATTAATTAATTAATTAACTTAATAATAGTTTTTATTAAATTAAAAAAATATATAAAAATTCTTTAATTTTTATAAAAAAATATTGTTTTAATTAAAAATTAAATACAAATTGGTTTATTTTTAAATAAAAAAATAAATAAATTTAATAAAAATATAAATAAGTATAAATTTAATTATATTAACAATTGATTACATGTAAAGTTTTCATTTTCTTTTAATCGATAATTTGGAGTGAAGAATGATGATTTTTAAAGTAAATGTTTTCTTTCAGATTTTCAACTTATAGCAAAAAATTTCGTCAGAAAGTTGAAAATCGCAATAGACACAAAACTGCAAAAATTGTTTACACTGTAAAACCGATTTCGACAAAGCAAACAAAGCTTTTTACACGTAAAACCGGGTTACATTACAGTCTACTTTACGCTAGTTGCAGGGTAACCAAAATGACACCTAATCTCCTCTCCTTGTTCTCCTCTCCATAATTGCATGATAAGAGTTATCTTTACGAGGCCAGTCAAATCACTGTAATTAATATACCTTTGTACCCATTTATTTTCTTGTTTTGTCTACTTATTGACTTTATAAAAATTAATAAATAAATGATGTGATATTGAAAAGTTTTGAATTCAATATTTAATGAAAATATCACTATTCTCCTCATCCCTGGTGAGGATTACAGTTCTTTACTTTGTTTGTTCTTTTATGTCGCTTTTCTGTTTTCTGTACTCTGTACTTTGCTGTTTTTTTCTTTTTAATAAATTGTGGTTTATCCACCTTATTTAAAAAAAATATATATTTAATGAAAATAGTGATAATAATAAATCATCAATTGTGAGTATAAACTCGCAGCCTATATCCTCATCACCACTAGGAGCATGCACGTTAGATAATAAATCTCCAGCCTATCTACACGGTACTTTTTTATATTAAATGGCTAAAAAGAATGTATAATTTTTTTTTTTTTTTGTTTAGTAATTATATATTGTATGGAAAATACAATTATTTTTAAATAATTATTAATATAGTTTATTTTACAAGAAAGAATAGATAAGCAACATTTGGAGTCGGTGACCATTTACAATACAATTTTCTTGTATTAACTCAATTTCCATTCTCTATAATGGATAATATTCTGAAGATGAAAAATAAAATCTAAATTTTGATAATAATATTTACAAGAGTTCGAGAGTTCCAATATAAAACATCTTCAATAAAATATTTTAAAAAAATAAGGAAATAATTCAAAAAAGAGAGAAAGGAAAGTAATTTGAAATTAAAATAAAAAAATAATTTAAAA